>NC_134082.1:181146886-181449916 GCF_000715075.1 Nicotiana tabacum | reverse complement strand
TGATGAACTCGAACGAAAACAAATTTGCCCGGAAACAAATATCGCACTAAATTAACTCGACGCCGAAGACGACCACGAACGGACCATCGAAGAAGATGGACATTTGTGTCGTTTGAAAAAACGAAGCAGAAGGTAGCATAGGTGAAGAAACAAGAACGCAGCAAGGGCAGCCATCCACAGCTGGAATATGCAACCATGGCAGCAGCGACACGAAGGAGAAGAAGAACGCAGCAGCGGCCATGGCGACGTGAAGGAGAAGAAAGCGCAGCCACGCAGTAGTGAAGCAGTAGCAGCCGCTACTGCTGGATATTGGAGCTTGATTGAAGCAGAAGCTCGTCGAGGGTCGTTCATGGCAGAGTGACAGTGGAGAAGACGAGGGGGGTTAGCCAGACGTGGTGCAGTAGTAGCTGCCACTACTGGCTGGGCAGTGAAGCGGCAGAAACGCGACTGTTTTCCGGTGGTCGTCCGACATGGTGAGGAGGATCTATTGTTGAGGGCAATGAAGGAGATGAAAGAGTAGCCATGGCGGACTGGACAGAAGGTGCAGCAGCTGATGGTGACGATGAGATGGCGACGAAACAATAGCCATGGCTGCGTGGTGAAGGGGTGGTCGTGGTGGTTGTCGAGCAGCAGCAGCGTTTGGGTGGTTGCAGCTGCTGGTCGGAGCAGAAGAAGAAGTAGCAATGTAGCGGGGGGAAGCCATGGGAGCCGGGGTTTGGAAGGAATTTTGGAGAAGAAGAAGATGGAGGGGGGCAGGTAGGTTCTTTAGGGTTTGGGGATACAAAAAATGAAAACGAAGAAAAGGGGTTGGGCGGGTGGTTTAGTTATGGGGCGGACCGAGTCGACCCGGGTTGAAATGGACCGGGTCATGGGGAAGGTTGGGTATTTTTTGGGCCCGTGGCTTGAATTTGAAGAAGAGGCCCAATTCCAATTTTCTTTATTTATTTTTTTCTCTTTTCTTCTTTTACTTCCTAATTAATAAAACTAAAAAAAAATTCTAAATTAAGTTAATAAACTAAATTAACTTATCGAAAAATACTAATTAGCTCCAAATATAAATTTTCGCACATAAAGATATCAATTAACAATAAAATCGCACAATTAAACGTTAAATGCCAAAATGCGACGTACATTATTTTTTTGTAATTTTCATTTTGGTAAAACAAACTTAATTACTAACAATTGTAGACTTAAATCCTACATGCAAAAATGCGATATATTTTTGTATTTTTTATTAATTTAACAAATAAACATGCGCAGACAAATGCAAATAATTATCAAAAATACCACAAAATTCAAAAATTGCACACCAAGGAAAATTGTTTTATTTTGAATTTTTTGGGAGTAATTCTTTCATAGGGCAAAAATCACGTGCTTACAATGATTAACTTTATAATGATGCAAGTGAAGATATCATCCTTAATTTAAATCCACTTTAATAGACTATCTATAAATTTAAATAATTTTTTAGCCAGCGAAACTTTATTTCAGTATGGCTCTATTTTGGTTTATTGATATCTCTAGCCACAGATTTTAAATTTGAATACCCTATATATATAAAAAAAAAAACTTTGAATCATTAAATGTTAAATTAGTTGATTGTAATTATATTACATTGCACATATTCTCTTAAAATTATCAAGTAGTTTTTTCTCGACACTATACATGGCTTAACATCAATGCAAACTACTCAAATTGCATCTAAATTCAGATTCGAATGTCATGTCAGTTTGTTAGTAATAATATGTGACGACCCAAAGGGTCATCACCGTAATTCTTCCTTGTTCCGTGCTTCCGAGGCCTTGAAAATCTCGCTGTTAGTTGCCTAGATTTGTGTGCGTAGTCCGGACGCGTAGCCGGAAATCTTTTATGTTGAAATATGCGAATTATCTAAAACATTTGATGAATTTTGATATTAATATGCATAATATTGACTTCAGTCAACATTTTGGGTAAACGGACCCGAACCTGTGATTCGACGGTCTCGGAGGGTCCGTAGAAAAATATGGGACTTGGGCGTGTGCCCGGAATAAAATTCCGAGGTCTCAAGCCCGAGAAATGAATTTTTGTGTGAAATTGTTTTTTGAAAGTAATTAAGGAAAAGAAAGAAGAAAATTGATCAGAAAACTGTGGTATCGGGCTCGTATTTTGGTTCCGACACCCGGTACGAGTCTTAAATATATTTTAAGCACTATCTGTAAAGTTTGGCTAAAAACGGACGTCATATGACGTGTTTCGGACTTAAAATGGGGAATTTGAGTTTTATGAAAGTTGAAAGAAAATCATGTATTCGAGGCTTGATCCTATGTATATGATGTCGTTTTGGCGATTTGATCGCACAAGTAAGTTCGTAAGGTATTTTCGAGATCATATGAATATTTGGTTTGAAGCCCCGAGGGCTCGGGTGAGTTTTGAGTGGGGCCCGGAGGTCTTAGACATTAATGCAGGTTCAGATATTGCAGGCCCCAGTGCGGCCGCGGCCATTTTCGCGCGGTCCGCGCTGGCAGCCACGCAGCCGCGGTGCATTTCTGTGCGATCCGCATGGTGGGGTTCAGAGGGTCGACCAACGTGGCCGCGCACCAAATCAGTGCGGTCCGCGCTAGGTGGGTTCAGAGAAAACCCACTTCTTCCCTCCCTCGGCGCGGCCGCGGTACATTTCTGCGCGGTCCGCGCCAGCCCCCAGCAAAGTATATAAACTCGGGATTTTCAGTCATTTTTCCACTTTTCAAAAACCCAAAACCTAAGAGGCGATTTTCCAAACAACTTTTCTTCTCCAAAACGATTGGTAAGTGATTTCTAACTTAATTTCTTTATTCTTTGACATCTTTTAACATGATTTCAACTTCAAATCAAAGATTTTCATGGGGAAAATTGGGTGTTTTGGGTAGAACCTAGGTTTTTTTACAAATTGAGAAGTTGGACCTCAATTTGGGGTCCGATTTCAAAACAAATCATATATTTGGATTCGTGGGAGAATGGGTAACCGAGTTTTGGTTCGAACCTCGAGTTTCGACCACGTGTGTCCGGGGGTATTTTTGACCTTTTTGGGAAAAACCTTGTAAAATTTATTTTCATGCATTGGGATTGATTCATTTAGCAACTATTAATGTGATCAAGTAACGTATGACTAGATTCGAGCGGATTGGTGGTGGAATCAAGAGGTAAAGCTATACTAGAAGCGTGAGTTGAGTTTGGAGCATTCGAGGTAAGTGTTTGTTCTAACTTTGGCTTGAGGGAATAGGATTAGGATGTTATTTGCTACTTGCTAATGTGAAGTACGGTATATAGGTATGGTGACGGTTATCTATGCACCGGAGTCTAGCATGACCGTGAGTCTTAATTGCTTTTAATTCAAATGACGTGATACAACTGTCTTGGTAAACTGATGAGTTTCATATAATGTGAAAGGTTGAGGTAGAATTGTGATTGGTGTATTTTTGGAGCGTTAGCTCGAACATGAATGTGTTAGTTGAGGAAGAAGTGATTTAAAAAGAGAATGTGTTGTGATTACTCCCTTGCCGGGATGTGTAGACTGATATATACTCTCCCTTGTCGGGATATTTTGGGCTGTTAGTTGTACCCTTGTCGGGTTAAAAGTATTGAGTTGTTATTCTCCCCTGAAGAGGTCTACTATATGAAGTCAGATATTATGAACTATATTATGGGATTGTGTGGCACGCCATCCACTTGTACATCATTAAAAAGGGATCGTGTGGCACGCCGTCCACGTATGATTTTACGAAATGGGATCGAGTGGTACGCCTACCACAAATTAGAGTGATTATTGGTTATTGGCCTCCATTTCCGGTGACATATTGTGCACTGTGATAAAGATGAAATGGGATCGAGTGGTACGCCTACCACGTGGTATATGAAAATTGGGATCGTGTGGCACGCCGTCCACTTATATATGATATTATGGGATCGTGTGGCACGCCGTCCACTTATATATGATATTATGGGATCGTGTGACACGCCGTCCACTTATATATGATATTATGGGATCGTGTGGCACGCCGTCCACTTATATATGATATTATGGGATCGTGTGGCACGCCGTCTATATCATGGAAACCGGAGTTTCTTTTGTTTATTTCCGATATTTCATTTTTATCTGTTACTCCCCGATAGCATATCCCCTCCCAGCTTTACTTTGTATTATCTTGTTATTGTTTTCTTGCACTTGTTATATATATCTGTACAGGTTGATTGTGGTAGGTCTTGTCTAGCCTCGTCACTACTTCGTCGGGGTTAGGCCATGCACTTACCAGCACATGGGGTCGGTTGTGCTTATGCTACACTCTATGCATTTTTTGTGCACAGATCAGGGAGCAGCTTACGGACCGCAGCAATAGGACTTCTGGGAGCTATCTTCAGTCCAGGGACTCCCGAGGTAGCCTAGCTGGCGTTCGCAGGCCGAAGTCCCTTTCCATGTTTTTTTGTTTATCTTGTAACGGACAAACATGATGTATTTTCCTTTCAGACATTGTTTGTAGTATTCTGTAGTAGTCTGTGAGCTAGTGACACCAGACTCTGGGTAGAATTTTGGTTCAAACTTCCGCACTTTTGGTTCTCAGTTGCTTTAGATTTAAAGTCTTCCGCTTAAATTTTGTCTCGTTTATTTTATTGTTGGAAGAAAGCAAGAAAAGTATTTTATATATTTGGCTTGCCTAGCTCCGATAGTTGGTGCCATCACGACACCCGATGGTGGGAAATCCGGGTCGTGACATAGTAATTTTTTGAGAACGACACACAATGTAAATTAGATAGAAATATATTCTAAGATATCCTTATCTTATAATCTATGTATTTGAGTTGAAAAAAATATTTTAAATCGATGAGATCACCTACCAAATTTTGTATACTCAACAGAGATAAAGAGAAGAAGAAATCCGTTGTCATCTCTATTTTCTGGTTCTTAGATTTTCCATATATTTTTTTCTATATTTATTTTCTTTTATCTTATTTTTTATGTCTTTCTTTTTTTTGTAACAAAAAAGTTAATTTATTTCGCTATAAAAGGATGATTTTTAATAGAAATTGTCTACATAAGAAATTTATTTATATTTTTAGTCCTTGATTAAAATTATTTCATATTTTTCTTTTGGCTTTATCTAATCAACTTAAATATGTGCTCACCTAACCACTTAAATTAAAAAATTAAAGAATGTGTAATTTAGATATAATCCATATATAATAAGTGTATAATCATGTATCGTCAGTATATCATCTATGTATATCAGCTATAAAAGATCAACGATAAATCTGGCCGGATATCTATGTAAATATTCCATAAGATTTTGGTTACTTGATTTCATCCATGATATGACTTCTATTATAATAATTTTAAAATTCCCTACTAAAATTCAAAAATATCTTATCTTTTTATTTTTAAAATTACATTATATTTTAAAAAATAATCATATTTTGAAATAATTTTTTTACATTTTTAAAAAAATATTTGGCGTCATACCATTTATTTTCAAAATATACTTTTTGTTATACTTGAAAATCGATATAGAAACTACCAATTAGAAACCAATATTCCTCTTGTTGAAATTCAAGAAACCTTTCACATAATTTAATGATTCAAAACTAATATTCTTCAACGAAAAAATATTATACCCCTGCAATGTTGGCTTGACTGCAACTAAATGAAAAGGTTTCAACTTATACTCTTTAATTCCTAAAAGATGCTAAATTAAAAGTAATGATAGCAATTGTATAACCAATATTTTGTTATTTTTTTATGTCCATTTATACAATTTGACTCTTCAAACAAACATTCTTCAAAAAAAGAAAGAAAAATAACTTCTTCTTTTTTTGAGTATTAACACATTATTGTGATGTTTCTTTCTATACCATGTAGCTTTACTTCATTATATATGTAGGTAAACTTTTATTTGATTTTTAAACTCTTTTTTGTTATTTGAATAAACATAGACATGTACCTTATATATTATATTTATTTTAAAAGAAATCTGCTTTATTCAAATCCAGCTATAGTGTTTTAAAGAACTATAATTATAGGGTTTTAGATGTGAAAGAGTTTAGAATTATATGGAGATTTTTTTTCTTTTTTTCCCGAGGCAAAGTAATATTTAAATAATTATAAAAAATTAACAAAAGTTCTTAACATGATTGCATATGATCATTAACTGAATTAAGCATGATAACATGATAACAAAAGATAAATTTCTTTTTATTTTAATTTTAATTCAAATTTTAAAACTTTCTATATAAAATTCAAAGTTATCTTTTAATTCAAATTCAATTATATATATATATATATATATATATATATATATATATATATATATATATATATATATATTTGTATTTGACTAACATAATCAAATATAGAATAAAGTTACCATATATTATTAGCATTTATTAGCTTGCCACTTGGCTTAACCACAATGCTAATTATATCTGGTAACTTTATTCCTTTAATATATATATAGATTTTAAAACTTTATATATAAAATTCAAAATTATCTTTTAATTCAAATTCAATTATATATATATATATTTGTATTTGACTAACATAATCAAATATAAAATAAAGTTACCATATATTATTAGCATTTATTAGCTTGCCACTTGGCTTAACCACAATGCTAATTATATTTGGTAACTTTATTCCTTTAATATATATATAGATTAGCTAGTTGTAGCTAACATTTACTATATTACTTCCTATAGCTATGTTTTCAGGTTTTTTAGAGTGTATTCGATGTATTTAAGCTACTGTATTCATGAATACAGTAGCATTTCTCGGCGTGAAACAAAGAATTACAACTAGACAGATTATTGTATTCGACTGTATTCACGGCGTGAAATAGGAGATTACAGCTAGACAGATTATTGTATTCGACTGTATTTGATTGTATTCACGATATGTATTTGTGAATACGATAATGTAAATAGCGCAATTCATGGTCTTTTCAGCTGTTTTTAAACAGAAAGTGAATCAATTAACATAATAGACTCCTAATATAACTCAACAAACTCAATTATAAATCTGAATACATAAAATATATATGATACATTCATGGAATATAGCGAGACAGTGAATACAATGAAATACATGGAATACAACGAGATACATTGAAATACAATGAAAAAAAGACAATGAATACAATGAAATACATAGAATACAGCGAGATACATTGAAATACAATGAAAAAAAGGTAACAGACTCTTCAAGTTACTCAGCCCCAAAACTCCGTCGTCTTTGTTCAAGAATAACCCACAGGAGGTAAAAATTCCGAAATTATATACAAAAGATCCAAAATCATCGAACCTTCGATTTCAATAATTCTTTCTTGGCTTCTGTCTTTTCTGGAATTCAATACAATCATCCATTTTATAGCTTTTTCTCTCCCTTTTTTTGTCCCCATAATTCAGAGGTGTGCTTTTCTTTTCTCCATCCTTAGTTACTTCTTTAATCTTGTACGCTTCAGAAGGCGACAATCTTCCTAAGAAATCTTCCAGAACTGATGATTCTGACGATGTTGATGGCATCGTCGTTTGTGAGGTCTCTCTTTTCACTTCTCCAAGCATTTTATATCACACTTTTCTACTGTTTTTCTGATTTTTGCGTTAGTTTCAGATTTCTAAAAATCGGAGAGTATCAGTTAGGAGCTTTCAAGGAAGATAATGGTGGATATTCGTGAGTTTCAGAAAGGCAGAGGTTTTGCGTCAGAAGAAAGGCGGAGGTATGTGATTTGTGGCATTGAAAGAGAGAGAGGGTGGATAAAAATCTGAAAGAATGAGAGAGAAAAATAATACAAAGTATTTTATGGCTTAAGGGTAAGAGGTGACCATAAATAGATATTTGGCTAAAAAATCAAAAGGTAGCTATGGAATATAATTTTTTAAAAGAGTTTATTTAAAATAAATAAGGTATCAACCTTTGCTATATGAGGTAAAAATTCCTTTTATAAAATGTTGTTGGCAACTTAATTAACAGCCCAATTTTATAGAATTATCACAAATATTGATTATAATTGACTATAACGTGTATTAATTATTAAATCGTATTATCAGCGCATTGAGCCCTTGAATGGAGGCACCAATTTGGAACAACATAAATATAGGCTGGTTCTCTCCGTTGAGTTTGTCTCACATCGGTGGAACGTAGACTATTTAGTCTCGTTATATATTGAACCCTCATATTATGTTGTTCACGCTTCAGTTGGTAACTTTAAATGTGCAGGGAATATTGAGTTGTGCTACATTGGTTAGATGTGAAATTTGGTATTCCCATATACTTATAAGCTATATCCTTTGGAATTGAATTAGTCTCAAGTTTTATTTCTTTGCACTCTCCATGTATAAAATTACAAACTTTTATAGTATATGTTGTTATATTTTATTTTTAATGCAAAAAAAAAAAAATTATTCATCCACAATGATGTATGTAATAATTATTCAACAATTAGTAATCTCGATATTAAATTTTTACATTACAATCCTTACAACAAGATGGCTCCTAACTGTACACGAATGACAAAACAAGAAAAGAAGATCAAAAGGAACAGAAAATACAAGAGGGGGAGGGGGAATTGAAGAGACGCGAAAGGGACAAGGTCCCTCGGGTCAAAAGAATCTATCCTTGACTCTTGAATGAGTGGAAATTAGTTGGGGGGTAAAGTCGTATAGTGTGAGACTTCAGGGGCCCATGAACAAAGAAGATAATGATAATCATGAGTGGAATTGGATGTATGGGGGAGATCTTACTTCTTCTTTTTTTCTATCAAAATACACCTCCAGTTTATGCACTTTGAACCAGTGTAACCCCTTTTTAAGGGATCAGTGACACATGCATGCAGGAATAATCCAATGTGTAGCTTTTATCACCACATTCATAAGTAGATGATTTTCAAGTGAGGGACAATTTTTCCTCATCACATCATATCATATCATCCCTGCATTTTATCCCATTGGTCCCACTTTCAATTAGCCTTTGAACACCCCCCATGGCTATGGACTTGGGACCCTACCACATCATCATTTGGTCAGCCAGTCTTGTGGTTGAACAACCCGGTCCAATTATCTTTTTAACTTTTTTTTTCGTTTTCCTTTAAAAAAATTAGTTAATGAAAATATAACTCCCCGAACCTGCGTAAACTTGAATGGAATGGCTGGATAAATTTTTAGTATTCATTAATGAGTACATAACTCACACAAACTCATCCAAAAGTTTGAACCAATTTATATAGCTCAAATTAAGTTCGCTACTTAAATCGGCCCATAATAAAACTTATTAAAATTATAAAAAAAATTGCTTTGAATTTGGATTGTTAAATGTGGTCATGCATGATAAATAAAATATACTACTACTTAGTAATTACTTATTAATGCCATAGCTTTTTCAGTTTTACATTTATAATTATATCGAGTACTTGAGAAGAAATTATGGAACTGAGAGGAGTGATTGGAGTACATGGGATGGACCTTAATGATTAATGTTAGATTGGCCAATTAGAGAGAACCATCTTTTTTAAGTATTGAATCTTTTACAAGTAAGCTTAAAATATTGTTGCTTTTTCTACAATGTTATGGATCGTTCTAATGATGGTTAATTTTGAAAGATACGAAATAAATTAGCTTTCCTTACAAACCTTAGCATATTGAAGCCCACGTGTATTGGTTCTCTAAATTTTTCTCTTCAGCCATAAGCTTCATTTTTCATCATCAAAAGTTTGGGGAAATTCCTAATTATTATTATTATTAGAATAGAATTATTGAAAGAAAAGTACTCTTTTAATTAGGACCATCCATAGCACGTTTACATCTGGCTTATTGACAATCGAGTACTACTTGAAGTTATGATCATTCCCCATTTTTGGTGTCTCCTAAGTGTCATTGTTAGAATCCTTGGATCCCAAATTAGGAGAAGGCTGGCTCTTTCTAACCATTAATTAGACCTCCACACAACAGCAAAAAGGAGAATTATATTTTTGTTTGGATAAACTGGGCCTCATCATTATTCCCTTTTATTGTTGAGAAATTTTCATAAATCACTATTTTTTTGTAGTAATTAGCCATCTTTAGATATTATTTGCAATATTACGAAATATAGATACATTTTCTGTGGTTATAAGATGTATTTGATGTATTTAAGCTATTGTATTCATGAATAAAGTAGCAAAAATAGTCGTGAATCAGGGAAGTACAACTAATTAGTTGTTGTATTCGAGTGTATTCGACTGTATTCATGAAGTGAAACATGGGATTACAGTTGGACAGATTATTGTATTCGACTATATTCACGGCGTAAAATAGGGGATTACACTGTTTTTAAAACGGAAAGTGAATCAATTAACATAATAGACTCCTAATATAACTCAACAAACTCAATTATAACACACAAAAATTGTATTTTTCAGTTATAAAAAAGATTTTCAACTGCAAAATACAATGAAATAGATAGAATACAGAGAGATACATTGAAATACAATGAGAAAAAAGACACTGAATACAATGAAATACATGGAATACAACGAGATACATTGAATTACAATGAAAAAAAGATAATGAATACAATGAAATACATAGAAATACAGCGAGATACATTGAAATGCTCTTAAAAAAAAGATAACAAAATCTTCAAATCGCTCAACCCCAAACTTCAGACGACCTATTTTAGTCGACAATTTTCCGACGACCCATCGGATTCCGACCATGATTCCATAAGCAGCGATGAGAGAAAATTCCAAATTAATAAGGCCTACAGTCCACATGAACTCGTCATAGTCGTATTGAGGTGTTTCTGTCTCCGCCGATTGAGAATTGTTTGTGCAGCCTTGCAAAGTCCCAGAAATAGTTTTAGGGCCTTTTTGGCGATGCCTAAGAACTAAAACTGAAGGCAAATAAAAAAGTAAATTACCCTCTCCCACTGCAATAAATAGCTAATCGTAAGCATAAATTAAGTCCCCTAACCTCAACTGCCCAAAAATCAGCCATAGGAAAAAGAAAATAAAGAATAAGAAAAACAAAGAAACTCAATGACATTCACTACAACAAATTCTATTATCAGTGATAAATTATTTTGTCACCTAAAATACATTTTTCGTCACCAAAGAAGTTTTGTGACGAGTTTTTTTTTGTCAAATTTTTGTCCCTAAAACACCGTCACTAATAGTATACAAAGACAACTTTGTGTTTCGTCACTAAATAAAATTATTTTAACTACGAAATTTATTTTCTTCCCTAAATATGTAGTATTTATGACGAACTTGTTTGTCATAAAAAGTATAAAAAAGTCGTACATAATAGTGTGATTTCATCCCTAAAAAAGTTAATGCGGACGAAATTACCTCGTCACTAACTATTTACTTTAATTAGTGACCACATCGATCGTCTCTAAAACTATATGTATTTCGTAGTTGAACAAACACAATTTTGTCACTAAATACTACCTTTTATATACAAAAAAGTATATTGTCCCTAAAAATTACTGACAACTTTGCTTTTGTAAAACTGATTTACAATTTTGTAGTTGAAAACTATTATTTCATCACAAAAAATATTATTTTCATATGATTAGTGACAATTACAATTGTCATAAAACTAAGCAATTCATAGTCGAATTATGATGTAGTCGTTCCTAAAAAAGGGCTACTAAAGGTAAAAATTTTGGTTACTAATTACAAACATTTGATTATGTATCGATTCGTAATGGTACTACTTATAATTAGTATTTTACTATTTTTTTTGTTAATCCAAAAATTTATCATTGCATCAATTGGAATACTTACATAATAAAACATACAAGGTAATAACAAAAATCTGCAGCCGTGATCATAAAATCAAGAACAATATTAAAATAATATCTCATTACAAATCCCTAAATTAAAACACATAAATAAAATAAATAAAATTTATCTAATCGAAATACATGAATATTGATTATTGAAAAAAAAGAAGTAAGTTGCTTCCCCAAATGCTAGTGCATGTCTAATAGCTTCACTCTTGAATAAATTTCAATCTTCATGTACTTGCGAAAAGGAAAAGAAGTTATAAATTTAATACATACTTTTTTATCACATGAATTAGAAAAAATACATTGTAAACGTATAATTACAAATTAAATATTAATTGAAATTATAGAATGAGAAATAAGTATTGATAGAGACACTTCTCCAATTGTTCTTTAGCCATTACCATAAGAATTCAGACTGGACGGTAAACTTTTGAGCAGTTAATCTCTGAAAAATTAAACAAGAGTAGTCAAAATTTCTTCATATGCTTACAATTAATTAAAAAAATAAAAATAAGAACACCCTAATAAATACATACCTAATTTGTAATGCCCTAAATACATATTGAAAGAAAGTAAAGTAGGTAATATACCTTGTCTTAAAACGCCCATCATCCTAGAATTGATCTTCATGCTTTTAAATCAACAAATAGTTTTGGAAAAGAGACACATGGGAGAGAGGTGATAAATCGATGGTGAAATTGCAGATTTTACTAGGGAAGCGGTTTGATTTGGAGGATGAAGTGATACTTAACGTGATATGAGGAGGAAAAATAGGGAGGAACTAAAAATAGGCGGCAATAGTCAATTAAAAGAGAGATTTGGGTGGGAAAGGAGGGAAACTTGCCGCTACTTTTTGTGAAACTGAAGAAAAAATAGAAACAATTTTTTTTTTCCAAAATTTAAGTATTTTATTTTATGATGAAAGAAAATTAAGTATTTTGTCAATGATAAAATAGTTTTACTGTACCAACTGCAAAAATATTGTTGCCAAATTTATTAACACTTTGAATTTATTGTATTACCACAAAATACCACATGAGTAATTTTTTTGTTAACAAGTAGCAATTCATTATTAAAAGTATTTATACCAATAATTAAACCAAATTGCTGCCATTTATTAAAACCTACAAAAAATTATTATCTTACATTGTGTAAAATATTTAACATCGTCAACTCATACTTTTATTATAGTGGAAACAGAGACGGATCCAGTGTTTTAAAATTATAAGCACATTAATGACTTTAACATAAAATTAATGCTTGTCATTATGTCAAGTGTTGCGGAAAGTATTTTATGACTTGCTATTAAATATGCACAACTATTGGATAAGATTTGGCTTAAATATGTTTAACTAAAAATCTGAAAAACTAATTCCTTAAAAGTTTTAAACTAGAAATATGAACTGAAGAATGAAGATGAGAAATCAAAAAGTTTAAAACAATAACCCAATAGTTAAATAATATTAAATCATCTAACCCGATACCAATAATTCAATATCACTTTTTCTGGAGGATGATCAATTTATTTCTAGTTGCAAATATTCTAGATGTAAATGAAAAAAAAAAGGAACACATATTTTGCAAAAAGAGAAATTAAAACTTTTTCTCCTAAAAATATACCTAAACAAAAATAGAAAAGGAAAATATCTTTTTTTGAAGGAATAAAATTGTGTTTAAGATACAAATGCATTCATAACAATTCCTGACATAAGTAAAGAAATAAATCGATATAATTACAACTTTAAGAACATAAAATTTAGTTATGAAATAGCAAGAAGTCGATCAATATTTTATTTTAATTTTTTTATTTTTATAATAGTATAGATATATTATTCAAACCACGATGAAATTAACAAGAAAATATACTACGGACTTTTTGAAATTATTGCTATAAATGAATCTATAAAAATAATTCCTGCAACAAATTTGCAATGAGTTGGTTAGCTGTAGATCCTGAAAAATTTATAATGATATTGTGGCTAATGTTACTAAATAAGTACCGATAATCCATCTTTTTGATGAAAACCTTAGTAGATAAAAATTTTGCTACGAAATATGTATTTCGTCGCTAAAGTATGTGACTTGTGCATTTAAGTATGATTGTAACTTTTGTCCTAAAAAGTCAATAATTAGCGATGAACTTTCTATGGTACCTAATAATCTCATACGTGAAATAACGATGATACGATGATTGTCACTAATTGTTTATGCTATTAGGGACAAATAAGGTCACAAAAAATATAAAACTTTTAGTGACGAAAATAATTGGTAGCCAAATTATCACAAAAAATATAAAACTTTTAGTGACCAATTATCTATAACATTAGTGATAAAACTATTTTGTCACCAATAACATTAATTTTATAGCTAATGCTACTCAATAATTGGCGCCAATTTATTTTTTGGTGGGAAATCTTAATAGACAAAAATTTTTGCTACCAAATTTATATTTCGTCACAAGAAGTATGTGCCTCATGTATTTAAGTACGAAATATAATTTTTGTCACAGAAAATGGACAATTAGTGACGAATTTTCTGTTGTAGCTAATAATTTCGTGATTAAAAATCATATTTGTTGTAGTGATATTACCTAGCTCTAGCTTGGCGGCTACTTCGAGGTCCGAGGATGACGATGAGGAACAAGGACATAGGGGTTAAAAATTGGTATTTTGTGGTATGATATGCCTCCTCTGTCGTTGGACAAATCGGCAAAGTATTGCCCTTCTCCGGGCTGTGTTCCTGCTTTAGAGTCCTTGTCGCTAGATCGGAAATTTTAATGGGATGGGGGAAGAGAATGAGATGTATCAAAGTAGAAAGAGAAAAAAAAAATAGTATAACTGATTAGCGTATTTAGTGGCTTAGGGCTAGGAAGTAACCAAAATTAAATATTTTACTATAAAACTTAAAAGATATCTATAGAATATAACTTTTTTAAATAGTATTTATTTAAAATAAATAAGGTGTTAATCTTTGGTATAGGAGGTAAAAATTCTTATTGTTTACCGTAGCTATTTCTATATTTCATACGTTTATAGTGAAGGTGATATATGCTTACTTCCTCTATCTTATGTTCAGTGAGATTAAAGCGATGCCCTACTTCACCATTGTTTCTCAAAACATAATTAAGTTAAGTTTTAATATTTTAAGATATCTGTCAAAATTAATATGACATAGCGTCCATTTGGATTAATCGATTTAACATACACTGCTAGAAATTCGGCCAAAACCGACCGCAGCCAACCGTCCGACTTCTGTCGCTCAAAAAACCGACCGAAGTCGGTCGAAAGTGCGAAAAACTATTTTAGCGTCCCATGAAATTTATATTTAAGAAATCAAGCGAAATCGGTCGGTTTTCGTATAATATACAATAAAATAAATATTCAAAAAATCGATCGAAATCGGTCGGTTATTCCAGTCAGTCATTTTTAAAAACCGATCGGCTTCGATCGGTAATCTTATATTTTTAATAAAATCGACCAAAATCGGTCAGTCATTTTCGCGCGAAAATGCAATTAAAGAGTTACAAATAAAATAAAAGAAAGTCTTAAACCAAAATGTACCAGTGATCTAGTGGTAGAATAGTATCATGCCACAGTATAGACCCTGGTTCGATTTTCAGAGGGTGCATTTTTTAATTGCATAATTAAAAATACCGACTAACTTCGGTCGATCTCGGCAGATTTTTTTTTTTTTGGTCGTTTTTGAAATTTAGTTGACTGATCGAAATCGATCGGAAATTGCGACCGATTTCAGTCGCTATTTATTACCGGCCAGCCTAATTTCGATGGATTAAATCGGTCGAAAATCGATCGATGTTTTCAAATTTTAGACCAAAATCGATCGGTATTTCTAGATGGTTTTAGGCAGTTTTCTAGTAGTGATATATGATAAGTATTATTAAAAATTTTAAAAATAATTTTTGATATTGAAACAGATTTTATAAATAAGCAGTTGCATATTTAGCAGTTTGCATAAAAATACTAAAACTAATAATAAGTAAGTGATGTAATTGTTGAAATAAGTGCATATATAATAAGCAATTTTTCCAGTTATGAATATGTCCTTAGAGTTATTTACAAATAAATTAAATAGTATATGTACAAGTAGAAGAACGAACGATGAAAATAAATTGGAGAGGGAGTTAGGAGCTCTCTATTTTGGGAAGAATATTTTGAGAATTAGAAAAACTATTAGGGATAAATAATAAATATTTAGTCAAATCAAAAGTATTTACAAGCTGAAAAGTCATACGTTTGTAATGACCAATTTATGTTTAACTTATAACGCTTCGAATGTCTAGTACCAACTTCAGCATGCTATTAATCAAGCAGTGCAATACAAACTTCTCACTCAAAAGGAAGCAATAATCTATAAACTTATCCCTATCAATGTCATCTGGAATAAGCCTCCAGTGAACACTATCAAGCTTAATATTGATGGTTCGTTTATTCAAGCAGGCTTTCTATGTGGTTTTGGTGGTATTATCAGACATAGTAAAGGCCACTGGATAGTTGGCTTCTATGGAGCCTCTCCAGGCTTATCACCTATTTATGCAGAGCTATTGGCTTTGAAAGCAGGCCTCCAAATAGCAAAAGGGCAAGGGTTAACCAACTTAGAAGTGGAAACGGACTCTACTGATGCCATAAATTATTTAACAAATGGAATATCTATTTTTAATAACACCATTCTTGAGTGCAGGTTGTTAAATGAATCAGCTGAAGGTTTAGGTAATCAACCACACATTCAGGGAAGCCAACAAGCTGGCACACAAGATGGCTAAGAGAGCATTGAGTGACAACAAATGCAGGGATCTTACTATTCTACATTACCCGCCTCATTTTGCAACTGATGTCTTAAGATCTGACTTGGAAGGCTTAACCTATGTTATTAAAAATGTTAGCAAAGACGTTTGCTCTAGACTAGCTTATTTTGGGAACAAAAATGTCCTACGAGACATGGTATGTAATAGCCAAGTAGTAAATGCCCTATCGGGGAACTATGATTGTATGAACTCTACTATTATGTGATATCTATGAATAAGATCCCTGTTATAAAAAAAGAAGAAGAATAGTAAGTACCAAACATGTAATAAGTTAGTGTTCATAAACTAATTGACCGGATCATAATCATACTCAAACACCCTCATATTTTTTTCATAATCTACGGGGGAATATGAGCAGTGGCCCGTGGTCCGTGGATGTATAAAATAACCAGGTGGCCTGAACTTGGATTAGTTATTTATTCCATATATATGTCATGACTCATGACCGTTTGATATCTCTTCAAAATGTTTACAGCTAGCGTCAAATTCTAATTATTATTATTTCTCAAAATATATAATAATCTTTGGCTTCCTTAATTTTCGTATGTGAACAATAGATTTGATGCTTCTCTGAAACTTGTTGGCTTTATATTATCATTAGTTTTGCTTTTAAGTTACCCTTAAATTTGAATTAATGACCGCAACTTCTTTTTGGAATTTTGTTCAGTCAGAATCTTTGGCTTTCTGGGACTTTCTGGCCTCCATTTCATTGACTTTGCTTTAATCTTAATTTAAGTTTAAGCTAATGGCTATAATACGTTGGAATTTTTTGTTCTGACCTCAGATTCTTTTTGTTTTCTTTCAATTTAATTCCTCGGCTGGTGATTATGTGAATATTTAAATCTTCAGCTGATCCTTTTCTAATGTGAATATTAATTACTTATCTCACATCCTTTTTTTTATATTTCTATCACTATTAATCCAGGACAATGTTAGTAGTTTTGAAAATTTGGAAGTTTCTCATTATCTTTGCCTAAAGTTTAAAATGTTGTGTAATGTTTAATTTAATTAATTTGGTAGAATGGTTGATATGCAGACAAATATTAAACGAACCAACATTCTTGACTTGTTATAGAAGATTTCATAATTTATAATTCATGCCCCTTTTACAGTCGAAGAGTTAGTAACAAAGTTGAGAACAAATGTCTGCATGCATTAGTTCCCAAAGGAGACAAGATTAGGTGAATTCTTCTTATTTGGCTAAAATTCAGTAAATAATAATTACTCCATACTTGTATTAGTAAGAAGTTGCAAATAACCGATGGACTAATTATAATACATGCAATATATCCTGGACGGTATTTTCTAAGAAAAAAATAAAATTTGTAAAACACCAGTATTATATGTTTCGTAAATTGAATTACCTATTCAATAATCTGAGCGTCAAAAGTAACTCTAGCTATACCTTTCAGATCTTACTCATTATTTTTTTTTTAAGTGTTTTATTGTACTTGTTATATAGTTTCCGATACTTTTAATTATAAAAGTAAGCTAATCGTATTTCACTTTCACTAATATATTATTAAGATTGATCTTTAGTCACTGCAATTGAAGATTATTTATTCTGGAGGTTCATGTCTGAGAATTTAAAAGCTAGAGGTCAATGTAGAAAACTAGAAAATTACATAAGGCTTTTTTTGTAAAAAGAAAAAGAAAGGAAAAAAAGGTAAAAATAGCACGGGCTAGCCAGTTTTCGGACTGTTCATTCAAAAATAGCAAGCGTTTGCAAAGTCATTAAAAATTAGCCACTATTTTGCTGCAACACGGAAAGTTCCAGCATAATATACTGAAGATCAGTGCACCTGTGTATGAACTTCCAGCATATTATGCTGGAAGTCCAACACGCAGAAAGTTCCAGTATATTATGTTGGACCGGTATATGATACTGCAACTCCAATATATGATACTGCAACTCCAGTATATTATACAGGAGTTCCAATATAATATACTTGAGTTCCAGTATATTATACTGGAGCATTTCTCGAGATTTTGATTGTTTAGATTTATCTTTACATGAAAAGTGGCTAAATTTCGATTACTTTTGAAACTCTGGCTATTTTTGAATGATCACTTGTAAATCTGGCTATTTTTGAATTTCTCCCGAAAAAAGGAATAGAATGTTGGTATTACCAAACAAGTAGAATAGCTTTTGGGCTTTAGTCCACGACTCACGAGACATGGTCTGAGGCCCATATTTTCACTGTGTGTATAATAGGAGCGGAAAGCCCATTATGACCTTCTTCTTTTTTTCTTTTTCTTTTTTTGGCAATATATATATATATGAAGAATATAATAATAAAAATAATAATAATAATAATAATAATAATAATAATAGATCAAAACAAAAATATTTTAATAAAATTTTTGAAGATTGAAGTTAGCGGTAGAGTTGGTATTTTACAAAAGCAGAAGCCTTAATTAGGACTTGATCTCTTTCCTTTCCCTTCACCGACACGCCTCTTCCACCACCAAAAGAAACTATAAAAAGAAATAAATTACTAAGCATGTAGCATTATTGGTTTGTGATAACTTTCTAAATTTTTCTCTATTACGTCAGGGAGGGGAGGAGCAAAAAGGGAACGGGACATTACGCTATTAATGGAGGTTGAACCTTCCGTTTTACCGTCGAAAGGCAGGGAGCTCACCAATTGTGCTAGCCCTCTACCCCGTTTTATGAAAATTGAAAGCATGAAAACATAAATTCTTTAATTTCCTTTTGAAAATGAATATTCAAATTGATTATGAAGGGTTCCATCAATTTTTTTTTGGTAATTATCAAATTTTATTACCAAATCGGAAATTTACAGCTCAAGTTAACAAAATTTCATTAAGACTGGACATTTTCCCAGTTCTTAGTTAATATGCTATACTACTTCTACTAATAGCTAACTATCAATCAAGTAAACAAGTGTAGTGTGGTATTCCTCAGCAGCTCCTGGTCATGGGTAAAAGTTTAACTCTTCAAGTATTCTTTTGAGTTTGGGCTTCATATAGGCTCTTCCACATATCATTTGGATAATCAGCTTGACTATCATCCCTTGTTGTTTCTGTTGTACCCTAAAGATCCTCTCATTTCTTTCCTGCCACACATAGTAGACACAACCAGCTAAAGCCATTATGTATATCTCATCGTTGGCTGATCTACCTTTTGCATGGTAATATGGCCAAGCTATCTCGTGGTTCCACTCCATGGCATGTCTTGTAATACCCATCCATTGTAGTAATTTTCTCCAGATGGAAGCTGTATATGTGCACTTGAAAAATAGATGCTCAATTCTCTCCTCTTATATTGCACAGAGGACATTGTAAATCATTTGTTTCCCCCATCTTGCTAATCTGTCTCTAGTGCTCAACTTTCCTATGATAGCCGGATAGAGGATAAAAATCCATTTGGGCACTCCTCCATTGTTGCACACAAATTTTCTCCATGGCATTTTCTGTTGTTCTCCTCTTATCATCATGTATAACTTTTCGATGGATAAGTTTTCTATATCGAGAATCTCTGTCAGATTTATGCCTGCATCAATCAAGTATTGCTTAGCCTTCAGGATCTTCTTCACCATCCACGAAGCCTGTTTAGGTTCTATTTCCCTTATATCTCTACCTCTCCCATAGTATATGTGTATCCACTGCACCCATAGCTTATCCTTTTTCTGAGCTATATTCTAGAGTAACTTACATAAAGCAACCTTGTTCCACTTTGATATATCTAGCAAGTTCCATATACCAGCAACTTTTTGTTGGCACAGTTGTCCTAGTCTATTAAAGCTCTCTTTGATATATCAACTCCCCAGACCATAGGAATTTCCTAGATATTGCTTCTATCAATTGTGTAAATTTCTTTGGGAAGAAAAAGATCTGTGACAGTAGATATGGATAGAAAATAAGACACTCTTGATCAATTGAATTCGTCCTACATAAGATAAAAACTTTGCAGTCCATGATGTTATTCTTACTATCATTGTCACGCCACAGTCCAGCCTGAAGATGCATCGCAAGAAGGTACAAGTGATGGAGCAGGTCATTCCACCCAGGGCAACATGATAGGGGGAACTGACTAGAGAGGAACTGATCCTCAAACCTCGAGGGAACCTGTCCATGAACCTATTCCTCAGTAACAAAACCAGGAAGGAACATCCAAAGAAATTGACACTCTTATTGCAACATCCACAAAATTGGATATAGATGAACCTGGGTCATCTGTTGATCAGAAGTTGTATAGGGGAATGATTGGTTCTCTTTTGTATCTTACTGCTAGCAGACCTGATATTGTTTTCAGTGTAGGGCTTTGTGCTCGATTTCAAGCAAATCCAAAGGAATCCCACTTGGCTGCTGTCAAGAGAATATTGAGATACTTGAAAGGCACTACTGACCTTTGCCTTTGATATCCAAAAGGTAGTAACTTTAACCTAGTGGGATATGTTGACGCTGACTATGCAGGTTTCCTTATGGATAGGAAGAGCACCTCAGGTATGGTAGACTTCCTTGGTTCATGTCTTGTGTCATGGGCTACTAAAAAGCAAAATTCAGTGGTCTTATCTACTGCTGAAGTTGAGTATGTTGTTGTTGCTTCATGATTGTGCTAAATTATTATGGATCAAGAAACAGTTGATGGATTTTGGTATTGAAGCTGGTTGCATCCCTATTTTCTGTGATAACACTAGTGCTATTAGTATGACTAAGAATCTGATTCATCATAAGAGAACTAAGTACAAAGATGTTAGACACCATTTTTTTGAGAGACAACTATGAGAAAAGCTTGATCACTGTGGAGTTTTGTGCTACTGACAAGCAAATTGCTGACATCTTCACAAAATCCTTATATAGAGATCACTTTGAGAGGAACATGTTGAAATTAGGGTTGATTAAGATCACCTAAAAGGACCGATTCAAAGTTAAACGAAAAAGAAATGAAAAATTGAAAAAAAAAATTTGGTTAGAAAGTCTGTAAATTGTGTATAATTAGATTAAATCTTGCTCAGTCTCATACTTTCCATAGTATACTCTTGTGCCATGTGTTAAAATGACTCATTAATCTATAATGATATTTTCTCTATTTTCGCAAATTTAGACTTACACAAGAAAATTATCAGTGAAGAACCTGGTTCATCAAGATAATAAGGTATGTTTTCTACACTCTGCATAATTTGAAATAACTATATTTGGATCATGAGCAGAGTCCTACCAAATACCAAATTCTTGTGAACTTATCAGTTACAAGTGAACCAGTTATGTTTAAGACTCCTGACTGTATTAAACTACCTAGATTCTTTAAGTCTGCTACTCATGGGGAAGAAAGTGGTTCTTCCGAAACTGAACAGGTATCTTCTGATTCTAAAGTTTCTCCTGAGACAATTTCTAAAATTGCTGCAAATTTGGAAAATAGATTTGTAGGATCTATAGCAGGTGTTGAGACTACAGAATCTGGAGAAGTTGGTGGTAAAAATGAAAAAGAAAAAAGGAGAGCAAGAGTGCTAGGAGTACTGTGAGGGGAAAGGGAACAAGAGTGGTTGATTCTTCACCCACTCTTGTGAGTTTAACCAAAAACGCAGGTGCAATGGTTGTTTGGGGAGATGAACCTGGTTCATCTGTAGAGGAAACCCTCGCAAGACCTGCAGAAGAAAGTGACTGAAAGCTATAATCCAGCTTCTTGATAGAGTTATTAATGGCACCAAAACTCATACCATTCCTTATGGCTTCATTCTCACAATTGTGCTTGCACATTTCAATGTACCTATGAAAAGGTGGGAGGTTAGTACAAGCATGGATCATTTTGGGTTAATACTCTGCTTACTTGCGATATGAAGTCAATGTCACTCCTAAAGAACCTAGTTCATCCAAAAAGGTACCGATGAATAGCAAGGTCAGAGCCATGGTGCAAGAAAGTGGGGCTAAGGATGCTGAGATTGAAAGGCTGAAGAAGAGGTTGGTTGAGATGGAGACTAAGAGAGATGCTCTCAGAACTGAGCTGGCAAGAGAAAAAGAGAAAAATGATGGCATTCTTCAAGATGTGCTGAAACTCCTCCAATTTAAAAACCAAGCACCTAGTTCTTCCCAACCTTAAGCCTCCTAGCCTAGTGTAGATTAACCAGTGACCCAGTTCGGAATTTTTGTTTCTTTTGCTCATGTTTTCAGTATTTTTATTTCTCGTATGCTTTGTGGTAGAATCTTATCAATTATCAATGAAATTCACTATCTTTTGCTCTAACTGTTTGTCTATATTTCTTTGATGGTTAAAATTATTAGCTTGATTTATGATGATTAATCCATGATTGCATTTGAAGTAGCCTTAGTGGCCATGAGTAAGCTTTAAAATCTGGTTATCTCATATTTTTTATGCAACTTTTCGATGATGCCAAAAGAGGGGGAAAAGTTGTGCTTTAAACAAGTGATGTTTATAACCTAATGTACCTGGTCCTTGATGATAAGTGATAAAAAGGAAAAATATTTCTAACATTGTGTTGATGTTGAGCTGAGTTGAAACAGGGCCTAAGCTTATGAAAAACACAGAGTTTGTCATCATCAAAAAAGGAGAATTTGTTGGACCAAGTAAAGGTTAGTTTTGAAGACTGACAAAGGAACTCAGGATGAACCAGGTCTATCCCTCGAGTGCACAAAAATGCCAGATTCGAGCATGTGGGTTGCACGTGAAGGAGATAAGCTTAACTTGGTGTATTTAATATCTCCTGATCGGAAAGGTTGCATAATTGATAAGGAGAAGGACTCCTTAATCAAAGAGAACACTATCCAATATAGGGAAGGAGTTAGAAGTTGAAATCAACTAGAACTCTTCCACCAAGGAAGAGTTGCATCAGAACTCTAGTTATTTCTTCATCTACTAACTCTATAAATTGCAGGATGTTCTCACATTACAAGTGTGCACAAAAATGCAGAAGTTAAACGTGAATTGAGAGCAAAATAGTAAGGCTTTTTGCAAGCAGTTCGTGTGTAATTCAAGTGTGCAAACCTGAAGCTACATGAACCAGATTGAACAACCAGCTCCATAAAGAGTTTTATGTGTCTTTATTTATTTCTAGTTCAATTGTAGTAGGTGTTTTCATATTGTACTTTTCAGCTTTATCTAGAAGCAATTGTAATAGGTACTTTGAGTATTCAAGTTAGAGTTAACTTGAAGTTGTCGCAACAGTTAGAGGCTGGTTGCTACAACGGGATTAGAGGTAATCCTTAGGTTTACAAAGAGTTTTGTAAATGTTGTTTTGGCTCAGTGATTTAGTGAAGTGTTGGGAAAAATCCAACTGAGTAGTAGGTCGTGATTTTTTCACCTTTTGAGCCGAGTGTTTTCCATGTAAAAATACTTGTGTTCTTTATTTTCTGTATTTATTATTCCGCAAACAGTAGTAGTTGGAACACCTAGAAGAACCAGGTTCTTCTATAGTTTGGTTAAGCGAAAATTGTGTACCACACAAATCACCCCTCCTCCCCTCTTGTGTGGTATTGACACTTAAAACATCAGTATCTTATACATTATAGTACAACATGAAATTGGCACGTACTCTTTAACTGAATTTGGGCTTTTTACTTTTGGGACCAAAGTCTATTGGCTTGTAAAGCTCCTCAGTGGCAAAGAATTATTTTGTTGCATTGATCACATCTTCTCCTATAATAGGCCATGCTTTCCTAAAGAAGAAAGCATTGAATCCATCACACCCTGGGCCTTGTTGTCATCTATGTTCCTCATTGCTGTACATATTTCTTCTGTAGTGATTGGCTCTATTAGTTTCAATTGTTGTTCTCTTTGTTAGCATGGGTCCTTCTTTCATTATCTCTACATTTATTGTAGGTATTTGTTTAGCATCTTTACCTAACAACTCCCTATAAAACCCCACTACTTCCTCTTTCACCTCATGTTCTATTTGTAATAGTGCCCCTACTTGATTTACAAGAGATTTGATATTGTTCTGTGATGTTCTATTCCTTAAGCAAGCGTAGAAGTACTCACTATTTGAATCCCCAAGTTTTAGCCATCGGGTCTTGGATTTTTGTTACAATATACTTTCCTCTATCAACCCCCATTTCTCTAGTTATACTCTCAATTCCTTCTCAGTTTCAAAAAGAGATGTCTGATGATCTGTTTTCTTTATTTGTTCTTGTGTCTCTTGGAGTTGCCTTCTAATTGTTTGTACCTTCTCCCTGACTCCTTTGAATTCCTCAGTATGTAATTTTTTCAATTCCTGTTTAACCTCTTTAAGCTTCAGCCACACTTTTCACATTCCCTGCAATTTACTAGGTGTGTTCCATGCATACTCCACCACCTTTATGAATTCTGGAATCTCAGTCACATAGTTATAAAAGCGATATGGCTTTGGTCCTCCCTAAGCTGTATCTTCAAATTGAATGCTCAGAGGTGAATGATCAAAGATGAATGGGTCCATAACTATCACTTTCATTTGTTTCATTGTTGTCATCCACTCTACATTCACAAATACTCTGTCAATTTTGCTCCACACATGGTTATTTGTCCATGTGAATTTCCTCCCAATATACTTTAGCTCATTCATGTTGTTATTCTGCATGAAATTCCTAAAGTCTCTTATCTCAATTTCTTGTACTGAATTGCCATAGACTCTATCATCTACCCCCAGTATTGCATTATAATTCCCCATTGCAATCCATGCCCCATCAGTTACACTATGAATCACTTATAATTCATGCTATAATGTTTTACTGTCTTCAGTAGTATATAGGTCGTATGCTGCTGTAAAATAGAACTGCAACTTGAGTGCACCAATAGACACCTTTCCATGTATCAACTGATTGCTCTTCACCATCTCATTGAATTGTAAGACATTTGGATCCCATATTACCCATATCCTTGCTGCAACCTTCTTCAGTATTTGACTGGCATTTGTTTCAGTAATTCTATGTTCTAATATAGCTCGTAGGCTAATTTTATTCATCCTAATGAATCTACGTAACTCCTTCTGCTTGAACAACTTATTGAGACCCCTAATGTTCCAAGCTATTATTTTCATGTTGGATTAAAGAGATTTTGTACTATCCCTGTGCTCCCACTTCTACTACAGTGGCCTCTTTCAGCATGATATTCTTGTTCCGGCATTTGTAATTGCTCACTTTGTTTATTCAACACAGTGAATCCATTTGTTATACTCATATGCACATCATCAGTAGTATGAGTTGTTTTAGCAGCTGATTTTCCCCTTACTTCCTTCCAACCTTCAGTAATGTCTGATTCTACTTGCTTCCCTGCCTTGAGGTTTGCTTTCGATTAATTATTCTCTTTTCCCTGTGCTTGAGCAATTATTCCTTTCGCCTGCCGCACCTTCTGTTGTACATTGTTCCTTACAACTTTTGGATTTTCTAGTTGTTTTGGCTCTTTGCAGCAGTGGCCAATCATCAAACAGGTTTCACAATATTCTGGTTTCTATACATATTCTACCTTTTGAACAAACTACCCTCCATTTGGATCCTTCACCTTGATAGCTTCCTGCAACATCCATTTCTACAAGTATTCGTGCATAAAAAATCCTTTCCATATTTGATGTACACTCATCTGCGTAAAGTGGAACTCCAAGCTCACTGCCAATCCTGCTCAATGAATCTGCACTCCAACAATTCAATGGAAGATTTGGAAAGGTGACCCAGAGTGGAATAGTTTTCAGAATCTCATCCTTGAAACTAAAGTCGGGTGTCTGCACCTTTGTTATAATTGGCTTGTTACCAATTGTACGAGGTCCAGAGTAAAGTATCGCATCTCTATCATCCATATTATTGAATTTAATAACAAAGTAGCCATCATTATGAAAGTATACCGTAGGTTTTGAGACAAAGTTCCACTAGCTAGCAACAAACCTTTTCAGAGCTCCAATCGTCGGTGTGGTGCCTACTACATAGAGGATGATAGCATTTCTTCATTTTTCAGTTTCCTTTTCAACATCTTTCTTTGATAATTCCACCACTTTTTCCCCATCCTGCAGAATAGGAGCAACGAACTTTAAGTTCATTCCTCCCAGCCCAAATCGGTTATTGCCCACCAGATTTGCCCAGTTCTTATTCTCATGACCCTTCACTTGTGGTTCTTCCGGTAGCAGATGCATCCCTGTCCCGTTCCATTTCCTTGTGCCCTACGGGTATTTACCTGCTACACCCATCCTTTTTGCAATAGCCTCAATGGCTACCGCCGCTTTGTTGTTTTGCTTCTTCGCCGGCCTTCCTCTGGCTATTTCCAGTGGCTGGGCACAGTAAAATCACTATCGTGCACCTAGAGAGAGAAAGTAGAGAGAGAGATAATATACTTATTTTAAGCGTTCCGTCAATTACGTTGCTGGTCAGGTTCATCTAATTTGATCGATGGTAATGGATGGATTTCAATAGAGAAGAAAAAAAAAACTAAAAAGGAACAGGAATTGTAGTCTACCGTGGAAATTTGCAATTTGACTAGATTCTGTGTTAGTGGAGCTGGGAAAAAACATAGGGATAAACCAAAAGTCCATCACCTAATGGAGGCAAAAATCAGAACAGAATATAAACTGAAGCATTTCAGTCAACAGTCAAGTGATGACACATTTGAACTGGCATGGTACAAGCTGTACTTAATTAGTAGTACCAGGTTTGTAATGTGTCTTTCACTCATGTCTTAATGAAAATTATTGTGAGACAAATTATACCACCAAAACATTCCATCAGGACATGCACAATAGAGTAAGTACTAAAAGCGAAAGCTGCGAAAGGCATTGGGTTTCCAATATGTAAAATTATGAATTTTTAATTTACACACTAGAAATGTAATTAAAAAAAAGTTTGTATAATCATTAAATATATTTTACGCTATCAAAATATAGAACTTGTACACTTATATTATATTCATCTTGACAAAGAGGCCTTGACTTCAAATTTTGGTTTAGAAAGTTTATTAAATTATATCTTTCCACCTCAACCACCTTATTTTTGTCTGTACAGAGAAATTAAGTGACCAAAAAATTAATCATAATGCAGTGTTTAGTCATTTTCTAGACATTATTGTTCAATCGGGTCTTCTTCACTTCTTGTTTAGTTATGTAAAGGAAAAGCACTTAAAATTAGAACTTCACATACTTTCTTTTCCATATGAAGTCCGAATGTTTTTGTATAAAAGGTAACGGTATATATGTATGTCTTTTTTACCAAAAAAAGGTAACATGTAGACCACGCATTCTAGTCTAGATCTCTAGTTGTTAAAATAAAAACCTATTGATTTGTTCATGCATTTAGATCTTTCATAGTTGATAGTATGTTAATAAAACTATATATACAGTAGTTGATGCTCAATGCATGCTGAATGGTATCATTCGTTGAATACGGAAATTTATATGTATTTATACTTATATACATATTTCAACAGAAATTTATATGTATTTATACTGATATACATATACGTAGACAATATATTTTTCTAAAACAAAACAATACGCATATAAACAATAGGTCGAGATAGTCTAGGAAAATAATTACAAAATAAACATCAATTTGAAATAAAAACTAAAACCTTAAACCCTCAAAGCCCCAAATTCAAAATCAATATATAAAAGTCGAATGGTAACAGGTCGCTCAATACTACTCACGCAAAATTCTGCTAATTACACTACTGTGATAGGGATGAGATGAGTGGGTTGGTACAATATATGTCATAAGATAAAGTTGAAAACGTGACATAACAAGCTTTTTTCTTTTTTTATTTCTTATGAAAAAGCTTTTAGAATGTGGTATGTCTTGTTTGTAGCCTGGAGAGGAAAAGCAAATTGTCAGGTAAAGAAGAATATCCCCACACAAATATTGAATCGACATGAGCATGCTTCCCACTTTTTAATATATAAAACAATTATTTTAAAAATAAAGAAAATCAATTCACCCTGAAAATTATGTACTTCTTGTCCTTCCCTTCTTTTTTTGACAGATCGATGAGGGAAAGCTGATGAATTTTGTAGTTGAGTAGTGCGAATTCAAGTAAAGTTGTTAATATGGCTGTTTGGGTTATAGTATTAGATGGGAAAGCAGTAAAATTCTGTAAATTCATTAGATTTTCAGGCAAAGACCAAGAATAAGATGAACTACTTCTGATTCCCCACAAAAAGGAAAAATATAGAGAATATATCACACAAATTCAAAATCTTAATGGTTAAATCAAATCAAGGTGTCCTTTCGCAACAAAGTAAACCGCTTTTTCTTTGTAAATTATTATGCATTTGGGTCAAAATTCACATAGGATGTGAAAATCAAGAATGATAGTATGTGAAAGTCATAAACAAAAATGATGAATGAAGTAAGCAAGAAAATGGCAATGCCTAACTTAATAAGATGATAATCATATTAAAACAACAACGTTTCTCCCTCTCTTCTATACCCAAATATACCCAACCGTTTTCCCCTAAACTACAAGGAGGAAATTTCCAGAAATATGGAAAAAGAAAAGTAAAAAAATAATCATTGGTTCCTCATATACGAGGACTCCAACATTGTAACCCCCACCCAAAACCTAATACACATTCTGAAAAATACATCAAGAAAAATCGCAATGTCATGCATATATATACATACATCATAAGATTAACATTAAAATTAAAATCCACTCACTGGAACTAGAAATGGTACTCAGGTTCCTCAACTTCAGCTTCTTCGTCAACTCTGAAATTTGTCTTCATATATAATTAAGAAAACTTGATTTGATGAGATGAAAGGGATCCGAGGTTCCTCTCAGCGCAAAATTAGAGACATTTTCAACCTCTTGACTGTAAAAATAGCAGGCTGAAATTTTCTTGCAGCTGACATGATCACTCCGATCCAACTCCTCCCATCAATATGAAGTCATGTTGTTCTCTTTTTTCTACGGTCTTGACATTTTAGTAGAAGGGAGAAAAATAAGACAAATAGAAAGCTAGTTGCTTGGATCCTCTAAAAATTTCGTCAAGGCATCCTCTAAAGATCTGACAACGATATTCTTGGAGGATCCGAACAACATAGCTAAAAAGTACCTACCTAGCTACGAAAGACACATGTTAATAAAAAGGAGAGGGAGATCAAGATAAAAGAAAAAAAAAGAGAGACAAATGCACTTGTACTAGATGAGAGAGGGGACTGAATTAGACCCCATATTAGAAGGATCAAGCCAAGCACCATTCCAAGAAAGTGAAGGATCAGAGGAATTCATGATTTGCTCATGAATCTGATGGTTAGAAAGATTATTCCAGTTCAACCTGTTTTGGCCACCACCTTCTATTTTCTCTTCTTTCAACATTGTCATCCCATCTCCACTTTCAACATTATTATTATTATTATTATTCCCTGACATTTGCAATTCCTCATAAGGAGCCAAGCTATGAAAATTGTTACCGTTGGAAATGAACTTCTGTTGCTGAAGGCTGGAAGCTATGAGGGAAGCCATAGTTGAAGTTGAGCTTGAAGTTGATGAAGATCCAAACATGGGGTAGCTCGAAAGAAGTGAACTTGAATTAGTGGTATTAGAATTAGTCATAACATCTTGGATTTGCTTAATGGAATTGAATCCATGTCCATAATTATTTTCACCCATGAGCCCTGAAGAAGAAGAAAACCCTAGCCCCAGACGACGATCCAATCCAGGGATACTGTCTGTTAGAGAATACACTTGTCCCTCATCGGTTGCATTCGAAACCCTAGAACTGAAAAGCCTTGCAAATGGATTGTTATTAAGATCAGAACGCTCAGTGTTTAACCCATAAAATAAAGGATTAAGATGATTTGATGAGGTTGTAGAAGATAGATCAATATTATGGGATCCATGAATATGATGATGATGGCTAGGGTTTGTAGCTGAAATAGTATTATTTAGAGCTGAAGATGAAGTAATAGTTATATCATGAGTAGAAGAAGAAGAAGCTGATGGTCTCTTGATTCTCTTGTTTTTCCTACAGCCACCTCCCACTGGAACATTTCTTAAGGTTCCTCCTCTTGTCCAATACCTTTTACAAGCCTTACAAAAGTGCCTTGGCTGAGACAAACTGTAATTATTGTAGTAACAAAACTTAGTATTTGATGAATCACAACGAGGACATTTTAGCGGCGGCTGTTGTTGTTGTTGTTGTTGCTGTGGATCTTGAATTGGTTTCTCCATATCACTACTACCATTTGAGGACATCATCAATGTTTTCTCATCTGACTGAATATTTTGCTACAAAAGAGAGAAATCAAAGAAGAAGAAAAGAAGAAATGGATGAGTGGTAGGTTTAGAGTAAAAAATAACAACACAAGTAATAGATATTCTCTTCCAAAAGCTAAAAGACAAAGATGGGGTCATGGGTTTTTTAGTCTAATAATTGAGAAAGAGAAAGGAAAAAACCTGTGGCCATTCATTAGTAGTGGAAGAAGGGATGAGTACCATCTTCTCACAGTCTCCTAGCATATTTTTTCTTTCTTTCTTTCTTCTTTGATCTTCTCTTCCAAAAGGAATCGTTTTGAAACAAAGAGTAAGCAGACAAAGATAGGTGGCGACGTGAGTCTTCTTTTGTTGACGGTTTGAACAAACTAAATATTTAGAGAAAGAATTAATTGAAAAAACAATTTTTTGTGTAAATCATTCTTTATTGCTAATTTCACGTGAAGGGTTTGGTCATGAATAAACTTGTCTATTTTTTAAATAATTTTTGGAAAGAGAAAGATTAAAATATATGGAAAGACATTCTTAGTCTAAGAAGAGGACAGAGAAGTAAAGCAAGCAGCATATGATAGATGAATCTCGAGAGTTTCAAGAAAGAAAGAAAATATTCTCTGGTAGTTGAATAAAGTAGAAAGCCAGAAACCCAACATCACTAAGTAATGTAACTATACATTCTTTGTTTAAATTTAAATTGAACACAGACAGATAGTAGTAGTTGTAGTCTTAGCTAGATGGATACGAGGGAATCCCTAGAGCTCAATATCCGAGGACAAACGCGAGACAGCAAATCCCACTCCACTTTAATTTATTTATTTATTATATTTCTCACTAGTCACTACCTATAGATTAATAAAGTACGTAGTATCAAATGCAACTACAGCTTAATTAATTAAATTATGTTGTGATAATGTTATAAGATATACGCTCCTAATTAATGAACAAAGGTGTGTATATAATGTATATATTGTGCAACCCTATATGGAAATGTCACTTCATCTTATATCTAGTGTAGTCTATTACATGATCGGTTGTCATCCAATATCGTGGCATAATGTCATTATTGAGCCTGTGTCCACAATGCATCAAAACAGTACAATGTGTACTTTTCTTTCCTTTATGTTGACATTACAATTTTGAGTGAGGGGATTTGGAAATATTCTTCAGATTAAAATGACAGGAATTCTAAACTTTACATGCTAATCGTCTTCATAAAAAAGATTGTTTTTATATTCGATTTAATTGATATAAAGATTCATCTAATTGGTCTAAACTATAGTTTGTCCCACGAGGAAAAATAATTTTGTTTGAAAATTTAGAGTCTTATTATCTAAATACAGCTAGACTATCAAAAGAATGATGCTAAATTTTATTACTAGAATACACGCAAAAGTTGGATAACAAAAGGATTGGAGTACTGCATAGCCAAATATGTAGCTCTGGCAAACTCAATCTAGATTCTACGTATGGACAAAACAATTTCTGAAGTGTCCCCGCAATTGCACTAGTTTGTGTTGGTGGGTTTGAATGCGATGAGTATACACTCGGTTTTTCTCCTATCTTAAATAGTTTTGTTGTGATATTTTGACAAAAATTTGGGAGGGTTATATACGATAGCTGATAAATACTAAATATGAAGAAGAAAAAAGAAGGAAATTTTGCTGTTTGCAGAAAACTGACCAACTTGTATTAAACAATACATATCCTAAGATACTGGAAAATTCCAAGAGAAAGGGACAAGAGCCTGCATGTGGATGTCCACATCTCCTTCTCAGTCTCAATAGTACATGATATAGAGTTCAGGCCACGCTTTATTCCCAAGGATTACTTTTTTTAATTTTCCTTTTTAGGAATTCGGTTTTAATGTCATTACAATTACTTCTATTAAGTTAAATTCGTGTTGAATATGCGTACAAAGGTGTTGAAGTCTTCCTACCAAGAAATTTCGATTTTCAAAGCTCCAATTCAAAATTTAAACTCTACGATTAAGTGTTATTGTAGGGATTAAAAACGGATGTAACAAGCACCCCGATTTTTTTGTGGGGCGAACGAACAGAGGATTTAACTGTGTGTAGTCGAGATTGAAGCCGGGAGCCGCCCGTATCAAAGCTCGAATAAAACACCTGCTCCGGAGCCATTGAGATCATGCCCCCGAACCTGATTTGAATAACGAGGCCACAAAAGGCATTGCCAAACGACCACACATGATTAACAAGGGGCCATGATATTCGTACCCAACAAAATATCACGACGTGAATCTCGACACATATCAGCGGTAGATCAGTAATTAGCGAGAAGAAAGATTTCTTTTTTTTGGTTAATGAGATAATCTTTATTAATCACCACAAACAAACTCAATTATACACATAGTTCCTCCATCTATTTTACTTCCTTCTCTGTTTCTATACTATTTCAACATAGTATCCTATCTATTCATTTAGCATTTACAGTAAATTCTTTATCCATAATCTCTGTCTTTTTTATGTTGATTTCCTCTCCATGATTCCTTGCATTTTTGCCCTGCATTCCTCTTTCACATTGTTTACTACTTTCTGTGGTCTTAGGACTTTTTGATTCCACAATGCATCATTTCTGACATTCGGAAAGATTTTTATCTTTTTTAGAATTGTACTTAGGATAAATCTCCCTTACTATATAAAGAGGAAGCTGATTATTCATCACACACGTTAAACACGCATTCCAAAGCAATATACATCTATTTTCTCTGTTTCCAAAAATGATTAAAAGTTCTTGTTTTGGTTAATAAGTTCTTCATAAGTGCCGAGCTCAGAACCGAAGGCAGATTTTTATTAAGCTTTTAACCGAGCCTGGACTCACTTTTATCACCGGTTTGGCTATTTATTACGTCTTTTATCTTACATCATCGATAACTTGTATTGAATTAACCCACATATCCATAAAACCACGTATAAATTCAATCATTATCCGTTTTTAAGGGTTAATAGTTTGGCGCCCACCGTAGGGCTAAGGATAATTGTGGTAGTTTGATACAAATTTCCATAACGCACTTTGTTTTACGCTTATTCTTTGAGAATTTAATTTTAGGTTAACTTAAATATGTCAAACTCTCAATCTACTCACTTGAACGTTGATGCTGAATCTGGCCACCATGGCGAGAACAACAATATAGTGCCCAGCAACGAGGCACCCTATGTTGATCCCAATAGAGTTTCGGTTACGGACTTGATCGATACCAACTCATATGTGGCCATCGATGCAAACTTGCCTACCTACCCTGAGAACAGCGCTCGCGGAGGAGACCGACCAATAGATCGGGGTACACACGACTGTGAAGGCGATGTGATCAATTTGCGAGTAATCTTTGAAATTTTACAAGCCCAACAGGCTACGATACCCAGCTATAGAACCAAAGCCGTACCCCCAATAAAGTTGAGCCCGAACCATCACGGAAAAACACCCGAAGAAATGAACAAACCGCGGAAAGGCCGGGTAATGTTGAATCGAGGACCAACCCCTAAATAATAAAGATGCTTGAGGAACTGACAAAGCGGGTGGAATCGGGGGAAAAGAAGATCAAAACCAACGACAAAAAGTGGAGACCTATTACTCTAGAGTTGATCAAATCCGAGGAGCACCCCCGATATTCAAAGGCCCGGATTCCAAGAAATTTGTCCAAAATCCATTCCCTCCGAGCGCGACATCGAAACCAATCCAGAAGAAGTTCCGTATGCCCGAAATTTTGAAATATAACAGAACTACGGATCCAAATTAACACGTGACCTCCAACATGTGTGCTATCAATGGAAACGAGTTAGAAGATGATAAAATCGAGTCTGTTTTGCTGAAAAAGTTCGGAGAAACCCTATTGAAAGAAGCTATGATATGGTATCACAACTTACCCCCTAATTCCATTGATTTGTTTGTTATGCTTGCAGATGCTTTTGTAAAAGCGCATGTCGGGGCCATCAAGGTAGAGACTAGGAAATTAGATCTTGTCGATATAAAACAAAGACATAACGAAATGCTTACGTAATTCGTGTCGAGGTTTCAAATGGAACAAAAGGATCCGCCTCCGGCCGCTAACGATTTGGCCGTCAGGCGTTCACCCAAGGACTCAACCCTGGAAGCTCTTTGGCTTCGCATGAATTGAAACAGAATTTGATATAATACCCGGCGGTAACTTGGGTCGATGTCCATAACAGGTACTAATCAAAAATCAGAGTCAAGAATGATCAGCTTAGGGGACCCTCCGGGTCCATTTATTCCCTCAGTCTTAGAGAGTCATCGATCATGAACAAAAATCGAACAAAGATCGGTATCAACCGTATAATGGAAACCAAAGAGGTAACGGATCTGGTCTTAACCTTACGAGAAATGAAAAAAGGAATGATCGAAGCCACAATAGTCGGGGACTCATGAGAAAAAATGATTTCGACAAGCCACTCGTGGCTAGGAAGGCACCAAGGCTATCAAAAACAACTTCAGTGTCGATGCTGCCAGCATCGTATCTGCCATCGGGAGCATCAAAGATACCAAATAGCCTCGACCGTTGCAGTACGACCCTACCAAGAGAGACCGACTTTATGTGTAAGTACCATGAAACTCACGACTATAGAACCGAGGACTGCCAACAGTTGAGAGAAGAAGTTTTGCCCGATTTTTCAATAACGGGCATCTCCGGGAATTTTTGAGTGATCGAGCCAAAAATCACTTCAGGAATAGGAACTCTAACAAACACATCGAAACAATAGGAACCTCAACATGTCATCAACATGATCATTGGTGGAGTTGACGTCCCCCAAGGACCAATGCTGAAACGTACCAAGGTGTCCATCACAAAGGAAAAATGAACCCGAGATTATATCCCAGATAGGACCATTTTGTTCAATGATGGGGACGCCAAAGGCATCATGTAACCACATACTGACGCACTGGTAATATCTGTACTTGTAAATAAATCTCTAGTTAAACGTATGTTGAGTGATAAAGGTAGCTCAGCCAACATCATCAGATTGAGGGTCGTAGAGCAGTTGGGTCTAAGAGACCAAATAGTGCCTGCAGTCCGGGTTTTAAACAAATTCAACATGGCATGCGAAACTACGAAAGGGGAGATAACCTTACGGGTGAACAACGTCGGGACAATTCAAGAAATGAAGTTCTATGTGTTCGAAGGGGATATGAGATATAACGCCCTATTCGGGTGGCCATGGATTCACATCATGAGGGCGGTACCCTTGACACTACACCAGGCGCTGAAGTTCCCCACACTGAGAGGGACCAAGACATTTTACGGAGAGAAGTCGGCCACAAAAAAATGTTTGTGGTCGACGAGGTGATCTCGATGTCCGCACTCTCGACATCAAAGTATATGGAGCCGGTTAGGAAAGAACAAACTAAATAGCAATCACCAACACCGACCCGACTGAACCGAAGAAACAAAAAGCAAGCGAGGATGATGATTACGAAGTTCCTAGGTCTTTCATCACCCCTGTCAATTATGATGCCACCAAATTAACGATCGAGGAGCTGGAGCAAGTAATATTAATTGAACACTTGCCCGATTGGAAGGTATACCTAGGCATTGGGTTAACTCCCTAACTCAGAAAAAAACTCATTAAATTCCTTATAACTAATGTAGATTGTTTCGCTTGGTCCCATCTTGACATGACAAGGATCCTGCCAGAAGTATTCACTCATAAGCTAAGATTGGATCCGAAGTTCCACTCGATAAATAGAAGATGAGACCTCAGTCTGAGGTCAAGCATGCATTCATCAAAGACGAGGTATCCAAACTCCTTAGAATAGGTTCCATTAGGGAAGTTAAGTACGCGGATTGGTTGGTTAACGTACTAGTAGTTCCTAAAAAAGGAAATAAATTAAGAATGCGTGTAGATTACAAAGACTTGAATAAGGCACACCCCAAGGATTCTCTTCTTTTGCCTAACATAGATCGCATGATCGATGCAATGGCCGGGCACGAGATACTCAGCTTTCTTGATGCCTATTCCGAGTACAACCAAATCCGTATGGACCCGAGCAATCAAGAAAAAACTTCCTTTATCACTAAATTTGGCACCTATTGTTATAACGTAATGTCATTCAGACTAAAAATGCTAGTACCACTTATCAAATCCTAGTAAATCGGATGTTCAAAGAACAAATAGGAAAATCAATGGAAGTTTTACATTGATGACATGTTAGTTAAGTCCCTACAAGTAAAGGACCATTTGAAATATTTGCAGGAAACCTTCAACATACTGAAGAAATACAATATGAAGCTGAACCCGAAAAAATGCGCATTTTGGGTCGGATCTAGAAAATTCCTCTGATTCATAGTATCTAATCGGGGGATCGAGATTAATCCTAATAAAATAAAAGACATAGAAGAAATCACCATGGTGGATAGTGTTAAGGTCATTCACAGGCTAATCAGGCGCATAACCACACTAGGCTGGTTCATATCGAGATCTTCAGTCAAAAGCCATCGATTTTTCTCACTATTTAAGAAGAAAAATAACTTCTCTTGGACCCCGAAGAACTAGCAAGCCTTGGGAGAACTCTAATGGTACCTTTCAAATCCACCCCTTCTCCATACTCTGAAGGCGAATGAACAACTATACCTTTTTTTGGCGGTATCCGAAGTAGAGGTAAGTGGAGTCCTTGTTCGGGAAGAGGATGGTACGTAATTTCCTGTTTATTATGTTAGTAGAACCCTGGGCAAGGCCGAAACAAGGTATCCTCACCTAGAGAAATTGGTGCTCGCTTTGCTAAGCGCCTCAAGAAAGTTGAAACCTTACTTTCAATGTCACGCCATATGCGTCGTAACTTCTTACCCATTAAGAAACATAATGCATAAACCCGAGCTCTCGGGCCGACTGGCTAAATGGGCCATAGAAATTAGCGAGTACAATATTGAATATCGATCCCGAACCGCCATCAAATCACAAATTTTGGCCGACTTTATGCTGGTCTTAATACCCACAGTCGAAAGGGAGTTATTGTTAACCTCTGGGTCTTCCTCGAGAATCTGAACCCTCTTTACGTACGGTGACTCAAATGCAATGGGGTCCGGACTTGACACCGTGTTGAAGCCGCCTACGGGCAGCAGAGTTAGGCAATCTATTCAAATTGTGAAATTGACTAACTATGAGGCCGAGTATGAGGCTATGATTTTAGGTCTTGAATTGGCTTAAAACCTTGGGCCCGAGGTGGTCGAAGCTAAGTGTGATTCCCTCCTTATGGTAAATCAAGTTAATGGGACGTTTGAAGTAAAAGAATAACGAATGCGAAGGTATTTAGACAAATTGCAGGTGGCGCTGCATCAATTCAAGAAATGGACCCTCCAACATGTGCCTCGAGATCAAAATAGCGAGGCTAATGCCCTGGCTAACTTGGGGTCATCGGTTGATGATGACGACTTCAACTTAGGAACGGTCATGCAACTCATGAAATCAATAGTGGAAGAAGGTCACGCAGAAATAAATTCAATAAGTTTAACTTGGGATTGGAGAAACAAGTACACAGATTACTTGAAGACTGGGAAATTACCCTATGACCCTAAAGAAATGAGAGCTTTACGCAAGAAGGCAGCCAAGTTTAGCATGTCCGAAGGCACTTTGGATAGAAGAAACTTTGATGGCCCACTCGCCATATTCTTGGGGCCGGGAGACACCGAATACGTCTTGGAGAAGTTCACAAGGGCACCTGCGGAAACCATTCGCGGACAGAATATTTGGTTTGGAAGATAATTAGGGTCAGCAAAGGACTTTGTACTACTGGATTAACATGGAGAAAGATGCAAAGGACTTTGTACGAAGGTGTGACGGCTGTGAAAGACACACACCTATGATCCATCAACTTGGGGAGTTACTACATTCGGTCTTATCCCCATGGTTGTTCATGAAGTGGGGAATAGACATCGCCGGCCCCCTGCCATGGGCACCTGGTAAGGCTCAATTCATATTATTTATGACTGACTATTTTTCTAAATAGGTCAAAGCTCAAGCATCCGAGAAAGTCCAAGAAAAAAGTGATCAATTTTATTTGGGCCCACATAATATGCCAGTTCGGGATACCGACCGAGATCGTGTGTGGTAACAGGAGGCAGCTCATCGGCAGCAAGGTAAGTAAGTTTTTTGATGACCACAAGATCAAAAAGATTCTATCCACCCCCTATCACCCTAGCAGGATTGGAGAGCATTATTGGGCAATCGAACACGATTAACGGAAGGCCATAATATCTGTGACTAATCGGGTATCACGGCGCGGATCTCGGCATGTATTGACGAGAATCATACCGTACGACCTCAAAGTCTAGTACCGAGGCCACCCCATTTTCGTTGGTCTACGGTGTCGAAGCATTAATAACGTTTGAGGTAGGAGAATCGAGTTTCAGGTTTCATATTATGTATTATGAATTGCATGTGTGGCCGGGTTCAGTATTCGGATTATTGGATGAAAGGTGAGAGGCAGCCCTAGTCCGGTTGGCCACCCAAAAGTAGCGGATAGAAAGATACTACAACTGAAGGGCCAACCTCCAACACTTCAAAATTGGAAACTTGGTGCTAAGGAAAGTAACGTTGCACACCAGAAACCAGAAAGAGGGAAAGTTGGGGCCGAATTAAGAAGGACCATATCGAGTCATCGGAATTACCGGCAAGGGCTCGTAGAAAGTCGAAGCAGGAAACAGTGTACAACTACCAAACAACTGGAACGTGATACACTTAAGGTGATACTATTGATAAGGGACGTTTTCAATTACCTTTTTATATTATTGTGAATCAGACTAATGCTTGCAGGCAATGGCCAAGGGAAAGTACGACTATTAGGTTTGAAAGCACGCACTGCACTCTTTTTTCTTTGAACCGGTTTTGTCCCAAATAGGTTTTTCGGCAAGATTCAAAGAGCGGTTTTAAAATCAGAGTCAATGGTCGCATCAGCAGTATCAATACCCTCTCAAAGATCGACCTCGAATACTGAGGGTCATCACCCTCGGGTTAGACTTCTTAGCAAGAAAATAAGGGAACTTTGTACTTGAACAGCTTAGTTCTGATGGTTAGGATTTATTGTAAGAGCCAAACATTCAAATGGACCGTGCCCGCATAAGCCACTGTAGCCATAATACAAGCTTTTACTCACCTTCAATTATGTACTTTACACATAGAAATGAAAGAAAGTTCCCACCTTGCTACTATATATTTTTGCCTTTCAAAGCATCGAGCCTAAGGGCCATCCCTATTCAGAAACTATCGAGCCCAAGAGCTACCCCTACCTGAGGCCTAAGGGCTATCCCTATTCGGGAATTATCGAGCCCAAGGGACTACCGTCCGAAATAATTTCGGGCATCTCGGGATATCGAATCCCGGAGGCACTACGACAATGGTAATAAACGACTCAGAGACGTCCGAAGCCCTCAATCAAAACATAAGGCCTTCAATAAAAATTCAAAACCTACCAAAAGGTTACCCTTAAAAAAACGTCGTCTAAGAATACTTTATGCATTATTGGAAAAATTCCGGTCGCTTAGAGCTTTCAAAGTTTCGAGTAGATAAAAAATTGTATCAAGGTCAAGCTCTGTTTGGACCTCCAAAAAACAAATGACTTATCACAACATTAGATTCTATGCTAAGGCATTAGAAATATTTGCAAGAATAGAAATCGTGAAGAGATGCTAAAGAGTTGAAATTGCCAAAGGGAAAAATTTTATATATTCCAGAATATCTTTACATAGTCCCAACAAAACAGCCTCAAAATAAACAAAAAATATGTACACAAAAACTAAATCCTAAGCCATTCACGCCTGATCTTCACCGGAGACCAAGTCGTCACCAAAACCATCGGGGGCTTTGGAGTCTTCAGAACCCTCGGAGCCCTCTTCACCTTCGGGTTCGGCTAGTTTCTTGGCCTCAACCTCAAGTCTCTTTACCTCCTCGACCTCGGGAGACAGGTTGAAACCTCGAGCATGGATCTCTTCGAGCGTCTCCCTTCGAGACAGCCGCCTCATATATTCGGCATTGGTCTTCATGCGGTCCTCGGCTGCCTCAACATCGGCCTTGTATAGGGCCATTATCCCCTCACATCGGTAGAGGTTTTCTCCACCTGGGACCTTATTGCTTCGAGCTCTTTTCCAAGGGCATCCCATTCTGCGACAACCAAGCTCAGTTGTGCTCGGAGATCTTCATTTAGCTGACCCCGTTCCTAAGTTGAACTTCTACCGAAAAAATCTTTTCCTAGGCGGTTTCCTTCTCCGAGGCCAGCAGATCCATCTTTTTCTTCCACCCGTTGCCATAACTTGGACCTCATCCATCTCCTTTCGAAGCTGGTCGATCTTGTCGATCTTTTGCTGGACCTGCGAGGTTTGGTCATTAGCCACTACAACTAGTGTCACACCTCCTTTTTCCGCGCCCGAGGGGGCGCAGAGGGGAGTTTTTTCCAATTAAAGGACAATCGAAACGGGATTGGTTTAATTATTTCAGAGTCGCCACTTGGGAGATTTAGGGTGTCCCAAGTCACCAATTTTAATCCCGAATCGAGGAAAATAATTACTCTATATTACAGCCTGCGTACCAGAAATCCGGATAAGGAATTCTGTTAACCTGGGAGAAGGTGTTAGGCATTCCCGAGTTCCGTGGTTCTAGCACGGTCGCTCAATTGTTATATTCGGCTTGATTATCTGATTTTATACAAGTATGAACTTATGTGCAAATTTTAACTTTTAACCGCTTTATTATTATTGTTTTTACAAGAATGTGAACATCGCTTAAAACACGTCTTTGGACTGCGTCACATGAAATGCACCCACAATGCGGAACGCATTTTATTTGATGTTTTGAGATTTGGATTTGGGTCACATTAAATGCACACCCAAGTTTAAGAAAATAGATTATTAAACACGCGCCTAAAGAGACTATCGCGTTATTATTTTGGGAAGGCCACGAAATTCACTAAGCGGCCCTCCTGAATTCTAAGTAATTTAAAACAAGTATTTACTGAGGGCCCCGCAATTTGTATTTTTTATTCGGCGAGGCTCATCTCATTCTTATTTTTTTAAAGGAATTTGCAACGTCATGGAAATGCATCTCGGGCCACGCCACAATCAATGCGCCCGTGACTAGAGACATATTTCGACTCCGTTGAGATTTGGATTTGGGTCACATAAATGTGCACCCGAGTTTAGGGAGATAACATTATTAAAGGCGCGCCTAAAGCAACTAGCACATTATTATTTTGGGCTAGGGCCGTGAAATTTGTTAAACGACCCGTCCCGGAATCTAAGTATTTAATATATACATTTAGAGGGCCCCGCAGCTTGTATTTTTTTATTTTTATTTTTGGTGAGGCTCGTCTCATTTTTATTTATTTATTTGTTTTTCTTGTTTTTTTTAGAAACAGGACAAGACTAAAATAACTACGTTTTTAGCTACTTCGCGAGATCATGGGTTATAAATTGAACTCATTTGATGAAGCGAGTATTTTTCTGCGGAATTAAAATTGCTACTAAAATTTTAACATTACTACCACATGTATCAACGATTATTAAGATAAACTAAAATAATTAACACCTTTCAGAATGTGTACGAATGCCTATTGTGACAAATGTCAATAATCTAAACATGAAGAAACAAAATACTGAACAAACACTTGAAGTAACGAAACAACGGAAAAAAGACATTCACGGTCACATTTCAATACCATACGAATTTAATTAACAGGAAATAGCAGTTCACAAACATCATAGGTACATGTCTCGCGTGCATACTATCCGCATGAACTAGGACTGTATTTCAACAAACACATATACATATTACTAACATTAGATATGGAGGACACGGACAGAGATGACCTACTTGATATTATCGTCCGATGCGTTGGACCTGCGATGAAACTTCGGATAACAACCTCAACGTACCGGATTTCACTCGACGAGGAACAATGATGAAACCTCAGACGAACATCTCGACGTACCGGACCTCGACGAACCAAAGTCGACCTCGATGGACTGCACGACGATAGTGAACGAACAACGATAACTGGGCTGATTGGCCGTCGACTGGTGGTGTTTGACGACGAGGGGTCAGCTGTTGGTGGACTGCTTGGTCGACAAGGCTGGATGACGGGACTGGTGCATGGTGGTTTCCGGCGTTGGTTTGGACAATGACGACGCAAGAGCTCGCTGGCCGGGGATAGGGTAGTGCGACTGTGGTTTTTGGGTTGTTGGTTATGGCGTTTGGACGGTGGGGTTGAGGGCAGCAATGGTGGTGGTGTTCGGACAGTAGTCGATGGCCGGGGCTGGATGGGTCGTTTGGTGAGTTGAAGAAGAAGACGATGGTGTCTTCCTCTTCAGGTGGTTTGGCTTTTTGGCGACGGGGACGCGACGGGCCTGTTTGGTCACGACAAGGGGTCGACGGAGGGAAGGGATCGTTTGTGGTGGTGTTGAGGAGCTGGGGGGTTCAGACGGTGGAAGGGCTGGAATGGAGGGTTTTGCGTGGTTTTACAGTAGGGTTTCTTGGTTTTTCGAAGGAGGAAGACGATGGTGGTTTTGGGTAGGTTTAACGATGGTTTAGGGTGGTGTTTGGTGGTGACGGGGAGCTGAACGGAGGGGGTGGCGATGCAGCGAGCAGCAGCTCGACGGAGCTGGTACGTAGGGGGTTTACCGATGGTTTTGGACGCGAGGATTTTGGGGTCGTTGGTTGGACAGGGACGACGAGGGAGTCGGGGAGCTGGTTGTTTGGACGTGGTGTTTGGGTTTGGGACGCTGGGGGAAGTCCGGTGGTCGAAGGGCTTCTTCGTAGGTTTTCTTTCTTTCTTCTTTTTTGAAGAAGAAAGAGGAACAGTAGTCTGCCCAAAAATTTTCAAAATCCCCGTTTGTTGGTCCCCCCTTTCTTTGTGTTTGTCCGTGTATTTAGCATGGGCTTGTCAAGAAAAATGAGCCCCACACGTGGTGGGGTTCGAGGCATATGTCTCCCACGCGTGGTGGGGTTCCCCATGTGTCCTGGACACGGTTTATTGTGGGCTAGGTCCGACAATTAGGCCTAAAAACCGGGTAGTTTGAACCCGAATATTATTCTTTCGCCCGGACCCAAGAAATAAAAACACGTTGCTTAACTAGTCCTATGTAAGCAAAATAACTACCAAAAATAATACTAGTATTTAAACAAAACTATATCTTTTTTAAATATTTTTCAAGGTTTAAAATAGCTACAAAATATTAATAAAACTATTTGTAATTTTCGTTTTTAAGATAAAATATGAAGTAATTTTTTTGTATTTTTCAAAGTTAAAAATGACTATAGAATATTAATAAAACTATTTTTTTGTAATTTTCGTTCTTTAATAAAGACAAAAATATGAAGTAATATTTTTTGTACTTTTTCAAAATTATAATGACTGGAAACATTAATAGAACTATATTTTTTGTAATTTTCGAATTTATATAAAGTACCAAAATAAAGTACAATTTTTTTTGTATTTTTCAAGTTTATGAGAAATACATAAACTAAAATTATATATATATATTTTTTGTGATTTTTCTTTTTGCAACGAAATAAAGTAAAATAGTTAAAATGACTATATTGGACCCAATTTCACATATTCACGCTAAAAATGTGAAAATTCTCAGGGAGGGTCAAAAATCACGTGCTTACAGCTGCCCCTCTTTGACTGGAAACACGAAGAGTTTTCCGACAAAGAACGACTAGACGTGTTTTTGACCCGACCATTACTTGGACGGACTACACTTAAGGAAAGGGAGGGAATGTGACCGAGCCCTGGTATCTGAGCTGCCTACATATCCTTGGTTTTACAGGAATCAGGCCACATGTAGTTCGGATATGAGAGAGATAGTGAAGTTGTACCGAGGTGAAGAGCCGATCGAGGTGCCGTTCCGTTGAGGTTCCGGTCCGCGGTCCTGTCATTACAACAAAAATGAAAACTGAAAAAGACTAACTAAGCCTATCAGCTACTAGTTACAAGGATTCCTATCTCTTAAGTCTTCTGAAACTTGGTCTTGAGTCTTGAATGGTGCTTCATACAGACTTTGGATTTGAACCTTGATACTTGCTAGTTGTAGGCGCTAGTTCTTGAGCAGATCACATCTGTTCTCCACTTCCGTGCTTTGGATTCATTCATTTTTCTTCTTTTTTCTTCTTGTTTTTTTTTTGTTTTGTTTTTGGTGACCAGCTTCTGTTGATCATCCCAGACTGTTGACTTGCATTCTTGGGGCGAGCTTCTTATTGCTTCTATCTTGGATTGAGTGCTGGGGATTTTTGTTGTAACCTTCTGCTTTCCAATGGGTCACTGCTTGATCTTGAAAAATGTTTCCCCGTTCTACAAGCGGACTCCTGACTTCTTCTATCTTCGACACGCAACAACCTCTGTTCTACAGCGGGTCCCTGACAATCAAAACAAACAAAACAAACAAAATTTCCTAACCCAGTTTGTACTGGGAAGATTTGTGAGTCGTTAGCAAAATTGTAACTCACTTACACTACTGATGCAATGATGAGAGTAAACTAAAGACTAGGCTAGGATGTGTATCTCCTCTGAGTAAAACCAAAACTCTTGCTAGAAAATGTGTCTGCTAAAATAAAAACCTCAATGACTCAAACTAGAAAGTGTGTCTTCTATGGTTGAATCGGAATGAGCTAAACTAGGAAGTGCGTCTCCTACGGGTAAACTTCAAAAATTGGACTAGGAATTGTGTCCCCTATGGTCGAACTTAAAATGAATCAAACTAGGAAGTGCATCTCCTAGGGGTGAAATCTTTTTAGGAAGTGCGTCTCCTATTGGTGAAACTGAACTTAGGAAGTGCGTCTCCTACTGGTGAAACTTATCTTAGGAAGTGCGTCTCCTACTGGTAAAACTTGCTTAGGAAGTGCGTCTCCTACTGGTGAAATATTTTTAGGAAGTGCGTCTCCTATTGGTGAAACTGAACTTAGGAAGTGCGTCTCCTACCGGTGAAACTTATCTTAGGAAGTGCGTCTCCTACTGGTGAAATATTTTTAGGAAGTGCGTCTCCTATTGGTGAAACTGAACTTAGGAAGTGCGTCTCCTACTGGTGAAACTTGTCTTAGGAAGTGCGTCTCCTACTGGTGAACTATTCTTAGGAAGTGCGTCTCCTACTGGGTGCAATAAACTTAGGAAGTGCGTCTCCTACTGGTGAAACTTTTTAGGAAGTGCGTCTCCTACTGGTACAATGGATTTAGGAAGTGCGTCTCCTACTGGTGAAACTTGCTTAGGAAGTGCGTCTCCTACTGGTGAAACTTGCTTAGGAAGTGCGTCTCCTATTGGTGAAACTTGCTTAGGAAGTGCGTCTCCTACTGGTGAAATATTTTTAGGAAGTGCGTCTCCTATTGGTGAAACTGAACTTAGGAAGTGCGTCTCCTATGGTAAAACTGAACTTAGGAAGTGCGTCTCCTATCGGTGAAATATTTTTAGGAAGTGCGTCTCCTATTGGTGAAACTGAGCTTAGGAAGTGCGTCTCCTACTGGTGAAACTTATCTTAGGAAGTGCGTCTCCTACTGATAAAACTTGCTTTAGGAAGTGCGTCTCCTATGGTGAAACTGAACTTTAGGAAGTGCGTCTCCTATGGTGAAACATATCTTAGGAAGTGCGTCTCCTATGGGTGAAATGAACTTAGGAAGTGCGTCTCCTATGGTGAAACTGAACTTTAGGAAGTGCGTCTCCTATGGTGAAACTGACTTAGGAAGTGCGTCTCCTATGGGTGAAATGAACTTAGGAAGTGCGTCTCCTATGGTGAAACTGAACTTTAGGAAGTGCGTCTCCTATGGTGAAACTGACTTAGGAAGTGCGTCTCCTATTGATGAAACTTGCTTAGGAAGTGCGTCTCCTATTGGTGAAACTTGCTTTAGGAAGTGCGTCTCCTATGGTGAAACTGACTTAGGAAGTGCGTCTCCTATTGATGAAACTTGCTTAGGAAGTGCGTCTCCTATTGGTGAAACTTGCTTTAGGAAGTGCGTCTCCTATGGTGAAACTTGAACTTTAGGAAGTGCGTCTCCTATTGGGAAAAACTGTTCTTTAGGAAGTGCGTCTCCTACTGGGTGAAACTATTCTTAGGAAGTGCGTCTCCTATTGGTGAAACTGAACCTAGGAAGTGCGTCTCCTATGGTAAAACTGAATTTTAGGAAGTGCGTCTCCTATGGTGAAACTGAACTTTAGGAAGTGCGTCTCCTATTGATGAAACTCGCTTAGGAAGTGCGTCTCCTATGGTGAAATATTTTTAGGAAGTGCGTCTCCTATTGGTGAAACTGAACTTATGAAGTGCGTCTCCTACTGGTGAAACTTGTCTTAGGAAGTGCGTCTCCTACTGGTGAACTATTCTTAGGAAGTGCGTCTCCTATTGGTGAAACTTGCTTAGGAAGTGCGTCTCCTACTGGTAAAACTTGCTTAGGAAGTACGTCTCCTACTGGTGAAACTCACTTAGGAAGTGCGTCTCCTATTGATAAAACTTGCTTAGGAAGTGCGTCTCCTATTGGTGAAACTTGCTTTAGGAAGTGCGTCTCCTATGGTGAAACTGAACTTTAAGAAGTGCGTCTCCTATGGTGAAACATATCTTAGGAGGAAATGCATCTCCTATGGGTAAAACTAAAACAAACTTAGGAGGAAATGCATCTCCTATGGGTAAAGACGTGGAATGTATGCCTCTGTTATCTGGGCGGGCTCCCAATTTCAATACCTGAAATAAAAAACTGAATGTATGCCTCTGTTATCTGGGCGGGCTCCCAACTTCAACACTTAAAAGTAAAGACTGAATGTATGCCTCTATTATCTGGGCGGGCTCCCAATTTCAACACTTGAAAAGTAAAGACTGAATTTATGCCTCTGTTATCTGGGCGGGCTCCCAACTTCAACACTTGAAAATAAAGACTGAATTTATGCCTCTGTTATCTGTGGGCGGGCTCCCAAATTCAACACTTGAAATAAAAAGACTGAAATGTATTCCTCTCGTTATACAGGTGGGCGCCTGGAACATGAAATGCAAATACTGAAATGTATTCCTCTCGTTATTCAGGTGGGCGCCTGGTGAGAATTTTAAAGACTGAAAGTATTCCTCTCGTTATACAGGTGGGCGCCTGGTTGTAAAGATATGAAAAATGATATGCCCGTATTATACTGGTGGGTGACCTAGAACAGAAATGAAAAGACAGAAATGTATTCCCGCATTATACTGGTGGGTGACCCAGAACAAAAAATGAAAAGACAGAAATGTATTCCTCTCGTTATTCAGGTGGGCGCCTGTCTTCAACAATAACTTTGAAAACAAGATCCTATTTGAGGGCGGATGAACCCGACATATCCTATTTGAGGGCGGATGAACCCAAAATATCCTATTTGAGGGCGGATGAACCCGACAGATCCTATTTGAGGGCGGATGAACCCAACAGATCCTATTTGAGGGCGGATGAACTCGACAGATCCTATTTGAGGGCGGATGAACCCGACATATCCTTTTTGAGGGCGGATGGACCCGATATATCCTATTTGAGGGCGGATGAACCCGACAGATCCTATTTGAGGGCGGATGAACCCAACAGATCCTATTTGAGGGCGGATGAACCCAAACATATCCTATTTGAGGGCGGATGAACCCAACATATCCTATTTGAGGGCGGATGAACCCGACATATCCTATTTGAGGGCGGATGAACCCAACATATCCTATTTGAGGGCGGATGAACCCGACAGATCCTATTTGAGGGCGGATGAACCCAACATATCCTATTTGAGGGCGGATGAACCCGACATATCCTATTTGAGGGCGGATGAACCCGACATATCCTATTTGAGGGCGGATGAACCCAACAGATCCTATTTGAGGGCGGATGAACCCGACATATCCTGTTTGAGGGCGGATGAACCCGACAGATCCTATTTGAGGGCGGATGAACCCAACATATCCTATTTGAGGGCGGATGAACCCGACAGATCCTATTTGAGGGCGGATGAACCCAAAATATCCTATTTGAGGGCGGATGAACCCGACATATCCTATTTGAGGGCGGATGAACCCGACATATCCTGTTTGAGGGCAGATGAACCCAACATATCCTGTTTGAGGGCAGATTAACCCAACATATCCTATTTGAGGGCGGATGAACCCGACAGATCCTATTTGAGGGCGGATGAACCCGACATATCCTATTTGAGGGCGGATGAACCCGACAGATCCTATTTGAGGGCGGATGAACCCAACAGATCCTATTTGAGGGCGGATGAAAACAAGATCCTATTTGAGGGCGGATGAACCCGACATATCCTATTTGAGGGCGGATGAACCCGACAGATCCTATTTGAGGGCGGATGAACCCGACAGATCCTATTTGAGGGCGGATGAACCCGACAGATCCTATTTGAGGGCGGATGAACCCCACAGATCCTATTTGAGGGCAGATTAACCCAACATATCCTATTTGAGGGCGGATGAACCCGACAGATCCTATTTGAGGGCGGATGAACCCAACATATCCTATTCGAGGGCGGATGAACCCAAAATATCTTTAAGACTTGAAAATGTCTTACCTCGAATACTTGCTGGGGATTGGGATGAATTTTCCTTTTCTACCTTCCCCAATTTTTATTATTATTCTTTTCTTTTTTTTAATTCCTTTTTTGTTTTGTTTTTGCATAGCTTCTTCCTTCAAAGACTACCTCCCTTGATTTACTTACCTGTTGGGGGGTAAAATGTTATCACCTGTGGGGTACCTGACTTCCAGAAAATTTTCAAAATGGAAGGAAAATTTTCTGCCCCAGTTTGATAATATCCCTTGTGGCACGCAGTTCTGGCATCAATGCCATTTCCTTTACCTGTTTCAAATCAAACAAAATTGTTAGTTTAAAACATGGTGGTTGGTTGTGATACTCCCAACGGGATAACTTTTCCTTTTTTCCTTCCTTTCTTTGCGTTGCACAACTTGTTGGGGATGATATTATGTGCTGGGGATAATCCCTTCCTGCTGGGGGATATCTCTCTTCTTTTGTGGCATAGCTTGGAAACTGGCATTTTCCCCGACCTTTCAGTCTAGTATGGATTTCGCCAAATCATGCTCGCCGCTCTCCTTGCTCTGTTCATGGGCCTTGGCCTTTGAGGTTTATAACCTTGGTTTTGGCAAGGATATCTCTCTTGACGCTCGTCAATCCTTTTGTCAATTCCCTTTGCTGGGGATATCTTTTTTGACACTGGCCTCGCGCTTGTTCCTTGCTGACTATACCATTTGGATATACTAGTCAGATCTCATCTTGGAAAGTTGATGGCATATTTTGAAGTCATTTCATACTTGTTCTGACCGGACAGACTCTATTGGGGAAATTTTTTATGAAAGGAGAAAGATAACAGAAACAAAATAAAAGACAAAGGAAACGATGACTCTTTTACAAAAGAACTATAAATAAAAATATATCAAATGCAGATACCGACTCTAATGGCCATGACATGCGTATGTGGCCTATCCTTTACCGTCTATCATCTTTCAAGATCTTCAATTGGCGATTCCCCATCTGATTCTTGATCTTATTCGACTTACAGTGCCCGAAGGGTTTTCACTATCAAGTCTCTCTCATTTTTGGCTTTTCTCTCAGCTTTCATCGCCTTATGGTGCCTGTGAAGGTTTTCACCGATAAGACTCTCTCATTTGTATCACTTTCCAGCTGGGGAGTTTGGAGTGTCACCGGTATGACTCTTTCTGTTGGAGATTAGATTCTTTTCTGCTGTGGAACAGAATGTTATGTTCGCCGGTAAGACTCTTCATTAGTCTGACTCGACATCTTTTGAAGACTGATCGGAAGGTCTTTCTTTGGACCGTAATGTGGGTTTTGGATAGGGCTAGAAAGAAAGGGTAATAAAGGCTCAAAAATGCATTAATTTTGGGTTATTAATTACAACCTTCAGAATTAGATTTATTTACATCAAACGCAACTTTTGTCCCAATTTCTTGCTTGGGGATATTTTAATTGATTTTTTTCATTTTTCAAAACTATGACCAAGCCGTGAAGCGCCTACGTATCCTCTTTGAGGAATCAGGTCAAACGTAGTTCCCAATTCCTCTTTTCATTCCGACTTCTTTTTTTTCTTTTTTTCTTTTTTGTTATCACTTTTCTTTTCTTTTCTCTTTTCATTTCTCCTCTTTTTTTTCTTGTCGTTTTTCTTTCTCTCCTTTTTTCTTTTATTCTTCTTTTTCCATTTTGTTTTCTTTTCTTTCTTTTCTCTTACCTTCCATGTTCGCATCTTCTAGTCGTTGCTACTGATTCCGAACGAGGGGTATGAAAGAAAATAAATAAGGCTCAAAAGGGGTAACGAAGGATAAAAGTGTTTGGGTAGCAGAACAAAATGCCTTCGTCATTCCAGTCTTCAAAACATGCCAAGTGCAAACAACACAATTTAAATTCGTAGCCTCTTCTGATGGTGCTGGACTTAACAGTAATATTCAACATCTGTTTGTTCATTTGTCACTTCTAAAGCACCGTTGGGCGACACTCTCATTCTCATTATTATGAACGACCCTCATGCCAATTTGGCGAATCTTTGCTTTTAACGGTTTTCTTTGTGTTTAACTTGCCCCAGTTCCACATGATCACCTTTTCGGGGTTTTATGATTAACTTTAAAGACTAGGCCCAAAGTGTGTGCGCATGTCATGTCACTAGAATCGGCGTTGAATAAAAATGATAAAAGGACTAAACAAAAAGATGACTGGAAATAATCAAAGACCGGATTTTGCATTAGACTACCGGCGAAATGGTTTGAATAAAAAACAAACAAAACAACCAGAATAAAATCCTAACACAAACTGGACAAAATTTAAACAAACTGCTATGACAAAATGGAAAGATAAGAAGGTTTGACACAGGACAAAATCCAAATTACAACCTTAATAATCCGGACAACAGAAATGACAACAAAATAAGCCACCACAAGCTTCTCTCTTGCTAACCAAGGAACGGAGCGTCCTCCCACTTTATCAAACTTGGCATCTTAGCCACTGAGCTTTGCATTAGTATTGTCAAGACCATTGCAAGCTTCAATATCATCAACCTCCGTCAATAAGTTCCCGATAGGATTTGAGTGCTTCTGCTATCAGGTCCAATCCCCGCAGAGTGTGTATCATGAGGTGCAAGTAAAGGATTCTGGGTGTCATTGTCCGGCTTACCACAAACCAACCACCTTAACTTTATTTGCGAAACAAACAGGTTAGAATGGACTCAGTCGGTCCTCATTATTAACAACATCTTTTTTTCTTTTTCTTTTTCGATGTTTTTCTTTTTTTTCTCTTTTTTTCGCTTTTTCTTTTCCATTCTTTTTTTTTTCATTTCTTTTTTTCATTTCTTTTTTCCTTGTGGTTTTCATTTCTTTTTTCATTTCTTTTTTTGTTGTGGTCGAATCTTATAGAGATTGCCTACGTATCATGACCCCGCATGAATCAGACCTTGCGTAGTTCGGACCAATAAAAGCTAAACAATACTAAACACATTTTTTTTTAAAATTTAAAACAATCTGGGTTTCAAGGATTTAAAGATTACCCACCAACTTGAAAATCAAACAACCCGCATATTCTAGTCAAAAGATTTATAAACATCAAAACAAATGGCCAACTTCCTTCCTACGTTTGCTAAATTTAACCAAATGGTTATTCTTGCAACTATGGCCCCTTCCAATTTTCACATGAATTTTGAGGCCGGGGAGGATTATTTTGACACTTTACAAACTTGTCCATTCTTTTACGAAAATAACCTTTCGACAACTGAAAGGCACTCTAAGGCTATTTCGGCAAGAACGGTTTAAGACGCGACCGAAGCTGGCTCGGCTTATTATGAAAAAATTTGAACGGTATTCGCCTGACCGTCGACTCTTTTTTTCAAATTATAATAAAAACTTGGTGTTGCAAAACACGGCCCTTCAGCGTCTCGGGGACGAAGCTTTTTAAGGCTGTGTGGGTCAATTGGACCAAATCTAAAACAATGACCCAAAGGTGGCTGTTTATGCAAAGTCAGCCTTCCGGCGTCCCTTTCGGGAACATTCGGCTATGTCTTGATAAAACAGCGTCACCTGACTTCTTTATGACAAGATTAAAATTTGACATATATTTACTTTTATTTTATTATTATTTTTTGGCTTTTTAGCAAAGGTGGGTTGGACATCACCCGACTTATTTATGACAAGATTAAAATTTTTGATTTTTGGCTATTTTAGCAAAAGGTGGGGTTGGACCCGATGAGGGTTGCCTACGTATCTCACATCCGGTGAGAATCAAACCCGCGTAGTTCGGGCAAATGAACTATTTTTCGAGAAGACCCTTGCCTATTTTTTATTATTATTTTTCACAACAATCAAATAGACTATTATTTTTCATTCATAACAAACAAATTAACGAAAAACATAAAACATTCCTTCTTTTTTGAGAAGGTGGGGTTGGACCCGATGAGGGTTGCCTACGTATCTCACATCCGGTGAGAATCAAACCCGCGTAGTTCGGTCGAACCAAGAATAAGTAGGCAAATAATAATAAGCAGATGAACTAACCTTTTTGAATTTTCGTTTAAAAGAACTGCTTTAAAAGAAGCAAGGAAATATTATTTTTTGATTGATTTTTCTTTTTTTTTTTTTAAAAAAAAAAGAAAGACTAATATTTTTTGAATTTTCGTTTTTTTTATTATTCTAAAGAAAAGAAGAAAATATTTTTCGGAATTTTACCTTTAATATAAGAAATGCTTCTAAAATGTTTTTTTTTGAATTTTGAATTTTCTTTTCAATTTTTGAAAGAAGAATCAAAATATTTTCGGATTTTTTAATTTATCTATTTTATATTTTTGAATTTTTTTGGATTATATACATACTTATTTTTGGAACAAATAATAAAATCACATTCAACGCCGGACTCTTTTTATTTTATTATTTTTATTTTTATTTTGACATTTTCATAAACAGATAAACAAATAAAAACCCATTTTAAAACAAAACCCTTTTTTTTTCATTTTTATGGCAAAACAAATATTTTTTTTTCTATATTTTTTTAAAAAACAAGACAGAACAATGATGATTTTTTATTTTTCCTTTGCTTTTAATATAAAAAACTAACAAGACATTTTTTCATTTTCAAAATTTCGGCAGAGTTTCGACTCTACTCGGACTTCTATGCTGTTATTTTCTCCTTTTTTTCCACGATTTTCTTATATGTGGAAAATGATGGCAACATACAAAATCTTTTTGAATTTTCATGCTTTATTTTTTATTTGTATTTTTATTTTTTATATTTATTATTTCTTTCAAAAATGTGGCATGGGAGACATAATGATTTCCATGACTTCTTGGATTCCGCAAATGCTCCCCATGCGTTTTTCCCAACATATGAAGCGTGGGGGACATATGGGAATTCCAAGACTTCTTGGATTCCACAAATGTTCCCCATGTGCTTTCCCAAAAAGCAAGCGTGGGGGACATAGGGAACTCCAAGGCTTCTTGGATTCCACAAATGTTCCCCATGCTTTGATTAAAATAACATCCTGCTGGAAATGACCAAATGACCCATACGCCCTTGACTAAATACAACATGTAGCACATAGAATGCCGAAAGATTGTCTATTATTTTCAGGTTGCTTGTCCTAGACGGACCCAACCCCTATGTTGAGTCCCCTAAGTCAAATGCACATGATGCAAATAAACGTTCCTACTAGGGATCCGGCATGTGGCTTTGTTATACTAGGTTCAAAACCTGGGTATTTGTTCTAGACCTGGCTTACCCAAACAGACAGTTTGAGCCAAAGCGGGGGCAACGTACCGGGAGCACGAAAGTCTGCCCGGCCTAGTTACTTGTCCCAACTCCGTCTTATTTGGTATGACTTTAACAGAAAGGTGGGTCACGCGCACGTGTACACCATAAATTCAGAAGACTCAGAAAGAAGGGTTTCGAAGCAGTTTTATATACACAATTCAGATAATATTAAAGCGGTAAAAGCATCATTTAGCACATTAAGCATATATCATGTAAAAATCAGATAATAAATAAAGCCAAATAACAACAATTATTTAAGCTCGAATTCTTAACCCTGAACCAGTGGTTCTGGGTTTAATCCCCAGCAGAGTCGCCAGAGCTGTCACACCTCCTTTTTCCGCGCCCGAGGGGGCGCAGAGGGGAGTTTTTTCCAATTAAAGGACAATCGAAACGGGATTGGTTTAATTATTTCAGAGTCGCCACTTGGGAGATTTAGGGTGTCCCAAGTCACCAATTTTAATCCCGAATCGAGGAAAATAATGACTCTATATTACAGTCTGCGTACCAGAAATCCGGATAAGGAATTCTGTTAACCCGGGAGAAGGTGTTAGGCATTCCCGAGTTCCGTGGTTCTAGCACGGTCGCTCAATTGTTATATTCGGCTTGATTATCTGATTTTATACAAGTATGAACTTATGTGCAAATTTTAACTTTTAACCGCTTTATTATTATTGTTTTTACAAGAATGTGAACATCGCTTAAAACACGTCTTTGGACTGCGTCACATGAAATGCACCCACAATCTGGAACGCATTTTATTTGATGTTTTGAGATTTGGATTTGGGTCACATGAAATGCACACCCAAGTTTAAGAAAATAGATTATTAAACACGCGCCTAAAGAGACTATCACGTTATTATTTTGGGAAGGCCACGAAATTCACTAAGCGGCCCTCCTGAATTCTAAGTAATTTAAAACAAGTATTTACTGAGGGCCCCGCAATTTGTATTTTTTATTCGGCGAGGCTCATCTCATTCTTATTTTTTTAAAGGAATTTGCAACGTCATGGAAATGCATCTCGGGCCACGCCACAATCAATGCGCCCGTGACTAGAGACATATTTCGACTCCGTTGAGATTTGGATTTGGGTCACATAAATGTGCACCCGAGTTTAGGGAGATAACATTATTAAAGGCGTGCCTAAAGCAACTAGCGCATTATTATTTTGGGCTAGGGCCGTGAAATTTGTTAAACGACCCGTCCCGGAATCTAAGTATTTAATATATACATTTAGAGGGCCCCGCAGCTTGTATTTTTTTATTTTTATTTTTGGTGAGGCTCGTCTCATTTTTATTTATTTATTTGTTTTTCTTTTTTTTTTAGAAACAGGACAAGACTAAAATAACTACGTTTTTAGCTACTTCACGAGATCATGGGTTATAAATTGAACTCATTTGATGAAGCGAGTATTTTTCTGCGGAATTAAAATTGCTACTAAAATTTTAACATTACTACCACATGTATCAACGATTATTAAGATAAACTAAAATAATTAACACCTTTCAGAATGTGTACGAATGCCTATTGTGACAAATGTCAATAATCTAAACATGAAGAAACAAAATACTGAACAAACACTTGAAGTAACGAAACAACGGAAAAAAGACATTCACGGTCACATTTCAATACCATACGAATTTAATTAACAGGAAATAGCAGTTCACAAACATCATAGGTACATGTCTCGCGTGCATACTATCCGCATGAACTAGGACTGTATTTCAACGAACACATATACATATTACTAACATTAGATATGGAGGACACGGACAGAGATGACCTACTTGATATTATCGTCCGATGCGTTGGACCTGCGACGAAACTTCGGATAACAACCTCAACGTACCGGATTTCACTCGACGAGGAGCAATGATGAAACCTCAGACGAACACCTCGACGTACCGGACCTCGACGAACCAAAGTCGACCTCGATGGACTGCACGACGATAGTGAACGAACAACGATAACTGGGCTGATTGGCCGTCGACTGGTGGTGTTTGACGACGAGGGGTCAGCTGTTGGTGGACTGCTTGGTCGACAAGGATGGATGACGGGACTGGTGCATGGTGGTTTTCGGCGTTGGTTTGGACAATGACGACGCAAGAGCTCGCTGGCCGGGGATAGGGTGGTGCGACTGTGGTTTTGGGGTTGTTGGTTATGGCGTTTGGACGGTGGGGTTGAGGGCAGCAATGGTGGTGGTGTTCGGACAGTAGTCGATGGCCGGGGCTGGATGGGTCGTTTGGTGAGTTGAAGAAGAAGACGATAGTGTCTTCCTCTTCAGGTGGTTTGGATTTTTGGCGACGGGGACGCGACGGGCCTGTTTGGTCACGACAAGGGGTCGACGGAGGGAAGGGATCGTTTGTGGTGGTGTTGAGGAGTTGGGGGGTTCAGACGGTGGAAGGGCTGGAATGGAGGGTTTTTCGTGGTTTTACAGTAGGGTTTCTTGGTTTTTCGAAGGAGGAAGACGATGGTGGTTTTGGGTAGGTTTAACGATGGTTTAGGGTGGTGTTTGGTGGTGACAGGGAGCTGAACGGAGGGGGTGGCGATGCAGCGAGCAGCAGCTCGACGGAGCTGGTACGTGGGGGGTTTACCGGTGGTTTTGGACGCGAGGATTTTGGGGTCGTTGGTTGGACAGGGACGACGAGGGAGTCGGGGAGCTGGTTGTTTGGACGTGGTGTTTGGGTTTGGGACGCTGTGGGAAGTCCAGTGGTCGAAGGGCTTCTTCGTAGGTTTTCTTTCTTTCTTCTTTTTTGAAGAAGAAAGAGGAACAATAGTCTGCCCAAAAATTTTCAAAATCCCCGTTTGTTGGTCCCCCCTTTCTTTGTGTTTGTCCGTGTATTTAGCATGGGCTTGTCAAGAAAAATGAGCCCCACGCGTGGTGGGGTTCGAGGCATATGTCCCCCACGCGTGGTGGGGTTCCCCATGTGTCCTGGACACTGTTTATTGTGGGCTAGGTCCGACAATTAGGCCTAAAAACCGGGTAGTTTGAACCCGAATATTATTCTTTCGCCCGGACCCAAGAAATAAAAACACGTTGCTTAACTAGTCCTATGTAAGCAAAATAACTACCAAAAATAATACTAGTATTTAAACAAAACTATATCTTTTTTAAATATTTTTCAAGGTTTAAAATAGCTACAAAATATTAATAAAACTATTTGTAATTTTCGTTTTTAAGATAAAATATGAAGTAATTTTTTTGTATTTTTCAAAGTTAAAAATGACTATAGAATATTAATAAAACTATTTTTTTTTGTAATTTTCGTTCTTTAATAAAGACAAAAATATGAAGTAATATTTTTTGTATTTTTTCAAAATTATAATGACTGCAAACATTAATAGAACTATATTTTTTGTAATTTTCGAATTTATATAAAGTACCAAAATAAAGTACAATTTTTTTTTGTATTTTTCAAGTTTATGAGAAATTCATAAACTAAAATTATATATATATTTTTTGTGATTTTTCTTTTTGCAACGAAATAAAGTAAAATAGTTAAAATGACTATATTGGACCCAATTTCACATATTCACGCTAAAAATGTGAAAATTCTCGGGGAGGGTCAAAAATCACGTGCTTACAACTAGTTCCTCGTTTCTAACTTCGAAGATCTTTACCTTTTTGACCAAGTCGACGTGCTCCCACCATAGGACTTATGCTTCTTTCTGAGCCCCGTACAGCTCGCCCTAAAGGTTCTTAATGACCTCTTCTTGCTGCTCGCTGAGAAGCTTGTACATATCTTTTTTCTCGGCAAGCTCCGTAACATCAAGCTCGTGCTAGTTGACCTCATCCCGATACAGAAAGAAGATATCATGATGAAGTACTGAGGCTTGCAAATAACAGGTGAAAATGTGAGAAATATCAAAACCTAAGTAAAAGTTCGAAGGAACATAACGATGCCTTACCCGATTCAACGCATGATGTGACTCATTGAAAAGCCACAACACGTTCACTTCATTCATCTTTGCCTGGTCCTCTTCGGTCTCCAAGCATCGGAGATAGCTAGATATCCCCACAAGAGCAGACAAAACCCGGGCATCCTCTGGGACGGTCAAAATAACCGATCTCTTGCGACCGGGGTCCACACTCGAAACAGGGAACTAGTTGATCAATTTCGGGCTCGAATTCGGCCCACCAGCTTCCAAAGATGTATCCTTCTTCGGAACATCCAGGTCGCCCAGCTTGGAGAAATTTTCCAAAGCGGACGAGTTCACACAGTCGAAAAAGGAGTGAAGGGGATCCCCGCGCCATGGACTCCTTCGTTGGACTTCTCCTTTCTTGCTTGAGCCTCCTCGAGCATGGACTCGGTGTAGGTGCGCACCCCAAAATATCAATTATACGGGCGCTTCCTTTGGAGAGGAGTCAGTGTCCTAGGGATTCTTACCCTGGGTATCCACGTCGATCTCTTGAGTTTGAGGGGGGTCGACCTCGCGAGTCTCCCCCTCGGATGCCTCCTATTCCTCGGGAAAGGTCGTCCCGTGGGTGACGAAAATGAGCTCATCCCTGGCAGCCTCAGGCTGCCCCATAATGGAGGGATCAATGGACAAGGACACGTCCTTGTCCCCTTCTAAAGGCCTAAGTTCGGTGGCCTTAGGAAAACTTACAATAAAGGGAAAAGAAAGTTGGTATGATGAAAGATAGAAACATGGTGTTAACTATTTAGAAAGAGGCCTTACCATAAAAATGGGCCTCCCATCGGCCCTTCGAGAGTTCGCGCCATGTGCGCTTGGAGTACGGCATCTGAGTACAGATGCCCTTGATCCATTCCTTTAGTCGGGGAATCGCATTCGGAACCCAGGCAATAACTGCACAACCACAAATGCGAATGAGAAATAAGAAAATAAAGAAAAAAAATTGATGCTTAAGGAGAGGCTGTACTTACGAGATGCATTCCACTTCTCAGGGAATGGCATGAACTTGGGGTAATCAAGTCTTCGATCTTCACCCGAACAAAGCATCCCTGCCAGCCTCGGTCTCGTTCTTCATCAATACTAAAAAAATGGCCTTGTTAGTACCGCGAGTAAGCTTGATCAGTCCCTCTCAAAAAATTTGGGGACTGTATAATCGAAGTAGATGATCGATCGTGAATCGAGGAGACTCGATCTTGTTCACGAAGTAGTGGAGGAAGATCACGATCCTCCATAACGACGTCTGAGGCACACCTCGTACTTCTTGCAAAAATCCAGAAACAACCGGGTCCACCGGGCCTAGTGCAAAGGGGTAAGTGTAAACACTTAAGCACCCTTCCATGTGGGTAGTAATGTAGTCCTCGGGTCCGAGGACTGCTACATTTTTGACTTCCCAGTTGTAGTCCTTTCGGACCACGAAAAGGATGTCTTCGGTCACGGAGCAAATGTACCTTAATGTTCCTTCACCCCGGTCCTGTTTGTGTGAGGGTTTCTCGACCTTAAAATCGTCTGCAACTAAGCAACCCCCCGAAATAAACATTTTCAAGGAAGGCTTAGGGCCTGGTTCGTCGGCAGCCACCTCGGGAGAAGCCATTTCGAGGGCAACTACTTCAGGAGCAACCGCCTTGATACCAGTTGTCACACCTCCTTTTTCCGCACCCGGCCGCGGGGGTGCAAGGGAGTTTTTTCCAATTAAAGGACAATCGAAACGGGATTTGTTTATTTATTTCAGAGTCGCCACTTGGGAGATTTAGGGTGTCCCAAGTCACCAATTTTAATCCCGAATCGAGGAAATGAATGACTCTATATTACAGTCTGCGTACCAGAAATCCGGATAAGGAATTCTGTTAACCCGGGAGAAGGTGTTAGGCATTCCCGAGTTCCGTGGTTCTAGCACGGTCGCTCAACTGTCATATTCGGCTTATTTATCTGATTTTATACAAGTATGAACCAATGTGCCAATTTTAACTTTTTACCGCTTTATTATTATTGTTTTCAAAAGAATGTGAACATCGCTTAAAACACGTCTTTGGACTGCGTCACATGAAATGCACCCACAATCCGGAACGCGTTTTATTTGATGTTTTGAGATTTGGATTTGGGTCGCATGAAATGCACACCCGAGTTTAAGAAAATTAAATTATTAAAGACGCGCCTAAAGCAACTAGCGCATTATTATTTTGCGAAGGCCGTGAAATTCGCTAAAACGACCCTCCTGAATTCTAAGTAATTTTAAACAAGTATTTATTGAGGGCCCCACGATTTGTGTTGTTATTCGGCGAGGCTCATCTCATGCTTATTTTTTAAAAGGAATTTGCAACGTCATGGAAATGCATCTCGTACCGCGTCACAGTCAATGTACCCGTGATTAGAGACACATTTCGATTCCGTTGAGACTTGGATTTGGGTCACATAAATGTGCACCCGAGTTTAGGGAGATAACATTATTAAAGGCGCGCCTAAAGCAACTAGCGCATTATTATTTTTTGGTAGGGCCGTGAAATTTGCTAAACGGCCCGTCCCGGAATCTAAGTATTTAATACATATATTTTGTGAGGGCCCCGCAATCTGTACATTTTTTCCGGCGAGGCTCGTCTCATTTTATTTATTTTTATTATTATTTTTTATTCATTTTTTTTATAATTATTTATTTATTTTTAAAGGATGCCATTTCTACGCCTTTAACAATACTAAAACTTACGGCTTCTTTACAACTAAAATCTCATAACTTGTTAGAAGTTTAATAAAAGAGCTTTAGCGAATGAGTATTTCGGGCGTAGCAAGAGCATGTACTAATAATAATTTTGTCCGAACGACCTAATCAAAGGAAAGGACGAACAGAATAACGTCGAACTTGTGTCATAGAACAACTAGTCAAACTTAATTAAATGGCATCAAATAAACAAGAATCACATAACGCAAAATGAGCAAAAATGCATACGATGAAAACATAAGCAGAAAATTATCATACCAATTTCTATATCGCATCTTCGAACATTTAACGTAACATTTCCTTATCTAATACTTGAGGTTTACTAACCTTTGAACCTCGGCAAACTCAGGACGACGAACACGACCCCGACGGAATTCAAGCTAGACCTCACTGGACGCGGAACAACGACGAAACCTCGGACAAACACCTCGACGAACCAAAGACGACCTCGACGGAGAGCTTGGACCCCACAACTGTCGACACCCCAAGATTGTTGGTTGCTACTGTATCTCCGACGCAGCAACTGGTGCATGAAGCTGCAGCAGAAGGGACGTTGGGATGTGAGGAAGAGGGGGTTCGACGAGCAGGTGGGTTGGTTGAAGGTTTTGGACGTGAGGGTGCCGGCGTTAATGGAGGTGGACGTTTGCTGGTTGTTTGGTCGTCGGGCAGTGGTCGACGGACTGGTTGCGAGACGGCGAGAGAGTTGATGTCGTCGGAGCAGGTGGTCGACAGGAGGGTCGACGGGCAGTGATGGTGGTGGAAGGGTTTGTTTGGTGCTGGTTTCTCGATGGGAGGGTGATGGGGAAGGTGACGGACTGGTTGCGATGGGGTTTGGGAGGAGACGGGGCGGTTGATGGTGGTCGTGAGGGTGTCGACTGGTTTTTGTTTGGAGGGGTCGTGGGGCTGGTGGTTATGGACGGAGGGTTCCTAGGTTCTTGCTAGGGTTTTATGGTGAGGAAGAAGGCGATGGGGCTGCGATGGTGATGGTGTTTGGGTCCTTTTGCTGGGTTCCGGCGTCGGGGGGGTGACGCTTGGTGGTGGTCGTGAGGCAGTTTGGGAGGAGACGGGGTTGGGCTGGTAGTTGTGAGTTTTCTGGTTTTTCCCGGGGTAGGGTTCTAGTTCTTCTTCCTCCTTTAGGAAGAAGATGAGTGAACAGTGGTCCCTCTTCCCAATTTCCAAAAGTCCTCCCTTTTCCAGTCCAAGTCTCGTGCATTTGTATGGGTTTGCCCCAAAAATGAGCCCCACGCGTGGTGGGGTTCGAGACTTATGTCCCCCACGCGTGGTGGGGTTCCCCATGTGTCCTGGACACTGTTTATTATGGGCTAGGTCCGAAAATTAGGCCTAAAACCGGGTAGTTTAAACCCGAATATTATTCTTTTGCCCGGACCCGAGAAATAGGAACACGTTGTTTAACTAGTCCTATGTAAGCAAAATAACTACCAAAAATAAGACTAGTATTTAAACAAAACTATATCTTTTTAAATATTTTTCAAGGTTTAAAATAGCTACAAAATATTAATAAAACTATTTTTTTGTAATTTTCGTTTTTTTAAATATTAAGATAAAATATGAGGTAATATTTTTGTATTTTTTCAAAGTTAAAAATGACTATAAAACCTTAATAGAACTATATTTTTTGTAATTTTCGAAATTATATAAAGTACAAAAATAAAGTGCAATTTTTTTTTGTATTTTTCAAGTTTATGAGAAATACATAAACTAAAATTTATATATATATTTTTTGAAATTTTCTTTTTGCAACGAAATAAAGTAAAATAGTTAAAATAGCTATACTAGACCCAATTTCACATATTCACGCTAAAAATGTGAAAATTCTCGGGGAGGGTCAAAAATCACGTGCTTACAGCTGCCCCTCTTTGACTGGAAACACGAAGAGTTTTCCGACAAAGAACGACTAGACGTGTTTTTGACCCGACCATTACTTGGACGGACTACACTTAAGGAAAGGGAGGGAATGTGACTGAGCCCTGGTATCTGAGCCGCCTACATATCCTTGGTTATACAGGAATCAGGCCACGTGTAGTTCGGGATGAGAGAGATAGTGAAGTGTACCGAGGTGAAGAGCCGATCGAGGTGCCGTTCCGTTGAGGTTCCGGTCCGCGGTCCTGTCATTACAAAATGAAAACTGAAAAAGACTAACTAAGCCTATCAGCTACTAGTTACAAGGATTCCTATCTCTTAAGTCTTATGAAACTTGGTCTTGAGTCTTGAATGGTGCTTCATACAGACTTTGGATTTGAATCTTGATACTTGCTAGTTGTAGGCGCTAGTTCTTGAACAGACCACATTTGTTCTCCACTTCCGTATTTTTTCTCCCTTTTTGTTTTTCTTCTTTTTCTTCTCTCTTTTTTTTTTGTTTTTGTGACTAGCTTTTGTTGACCCTCTCAGACTGTTGACTCGCATTCTTGGGGTGAGCTTCTTGTTGCTTCTATCTTGGATTGAGTGTTGGGGACTTCTATCGTAGCCTTCTGCCTTCCAATGGGTTGCGGCTTGGCTTTGAAAGATGTTTCGCTGTTCTACAGGCGGACTCCTAACTTCTTCAATCTTCGGCGTACAACAACCTTCGCTCTATAGGCAGGCTCCTGACAACCAAAACAAACAACACAAATGAAATTTCCTAACCCAGTTTACACTGGGTTTGTTTTGGTTGTCAGGAGCAAAATTGTAACTCATTGATACTACTGTTGCAGTGCTGAGAGTGAACTAAACACTAGACTAGGATGTATTCCCTTGTTATACAGGTGGGCGCCTAATTTCAATGCTTGAAATGTAAGGACTGAAATGTATTCCTCTGTTCTATGGGCGGGCTCCCAATTTCAACACTTGAAAAGTAAAGACTGAAATGTATGCCTCTGTTATCTGGGCGGGCTCCCAATTTCAACACTTGAAATAAAAACTGGAATGTATTCCTCTCGTTATACAGGTGGGCGCCTGGGTTTAGGAAAATGACTCTTTTTTTTTTCTTTCTGTTTTTTTTTTTTTTAAAAATGTTTTTTTTTAGCATCTTAGGAGAAAGATTCATCGGACTAAGATTTTGATCCTAGGAGAAGGTTCGTCAGACTAGGTCTCTATCTTAGGAGAAAAATTCGTCAGACTAAGATTTTGATCCTAGGAGAAGGTTCATCAGACTAGGTCTTTTATTTTTTGGTTATCTTAGGAGAAAGATTCATCAGACTAAGATTTTGATCCTAGGAGAAGGTTCGTCAGACTAGGTCTCTATCTTAGGAGAAAAATTCGTCGGACTAAGATTTTGATCCTAGGAGAAGGTTCATCAGACTAGGTTTTTTCTTTTTGGTATCTCAGGAGAAAGATTCATCAGACTGAGATTTTGATCCTAGGAGAAGGTTCATCAGACTAGGTCTCTATCTTAGGAGAAAAATTCATCGGACTAAGATTTTGATCCTAGGAGAAGGTTCATCAGACTAGGTCTTTTCTTTTTGGTATCTTAGGAGAAAGATTCATCAGACTAAGATTTTTTGTTTTTTGGTATCTCAGGAGAAAGATTCATCAGACTGAGATTTTGGATCCTAGGAGAAGGTTCGTCAGACTAGGTCTTTTCTTTTTGGTATCTTAGGAGAAAGATTCATCGGACTAAGATTTTGATCCTAGGAGAAGGTTCATCAGACTAGGTCTCTATCTTAGGAGAAAAATTCATCGGACTAAGATTTTGATCCTAGGAGAAGGTTCATCAGACTAGGTCTTTTCTTTTTGGTATCTTAGGAGAAAGATTCATCAGACTAAGATTTTTTGTTTTTTGGTATCTCAGGAGAAAGATTCATCAGACTGAGATTTTGATCCTAGGAGAAGGTTCATCAGACTAGGTCTCTATCTTAGGAGAAAAATTCATCGGACTAAGATTTTGATCCTAGGAGAAGGTTCATCAGACTAGGTCTTTTCTTTTTGGTATCTTAGGAGAAAGATTCATCAGACTAAGATTTGGATCCTAGGAGAAGGTTCGTCAGACTAGGTCTCTATCTTAGGAGAAAAATTCGTCAGACTAAGATTTTGATCCTAGGAGAAGGTTCATCAGACTAGGTTTTTTTCTTTTTGGTATCTCAGGAGAAAGATTCATCAGACTGAGATTTTGATCCTAGGAGAAGGTTCATCAGACTAGGTCTCTATCTTAGGAGAAAAATTCGTCAGACTAAGATTTTGATCCTAGGAGAAGGTTCATCAGACTAGGTCATTTTTGTTTTTGTTGTTGTTGTTTTTTTTTTCTTTAACAACCACTTAGGAGGAAATGCATCTCCTACGGGTGAAACTAAAATGAACTTAGGAGGAAATGCGTCTCCTAGGGGGTAAAACTTAAACTTAGGAGGAAATGCGTCTCCTATGGGTAAAACTTAAACTTAGGAGGAAATGCGTCTCCTATGGGTAACACTTAAACTTAGGAGGAAATGCGTCTCCTATGGGTAAAACTCAAACTTAGGAGGAAATGCATCTCCTATGGGTGAAACTAAACAAACCTAGGAGGAAATGCATCTCATATGGGTAAAACTAAAACTTAGGAGGAAATGCATCTCCTATGGGTAAAGACACAAAATGTATTCCCTTGTTATATAGGTGGGCGCCTAAAATATGAAATGCATAGACAAAAGTATTCCTCTCGTTATTCAGGTGGGCGCCTGTCAAGAAATTTAAAGACTGAAATGTATTCCTCTCGTTATTCAGGTGGGCGCCTGTCTTTAACAATAACTTTGAAAATAAAATCCTATTCGAGGGCGGATGAACCCAAAATATCCTATTCGAGGGCGGATGAACCCGACAGATCCTATTTGAGGGCGGATGAACCCAACAGATCCTATTTGAGGGCGGATGAACCCAACATATCCTATTTGAGGGCGGATGAACCCAACATATCCTATTTGAGGGCGGATGAACCCAACAGATCCTATTTGAGGGCGGATTAACCCGACATATCCTATTCGAGGGCGGATGAACCCAACAGATCCTATTTGAGGGCGGATGAACCCGACATATCCTATTTGAGGGCGGATGAACCCAAACATATCCTATTTGAGGGCGGATGAACCCAACATATCCTATTTGAGGGCGGATGAACCCGACAGATCCTATTTGAGGGCGGATGAACCCAACAGATCCTATTTGAGGGCGGATTAACCCGACATATCCTATTCGAGGGCGGATGAACCCAACAGATCCTATTTGAGGGCGGATTAACCCGACATATCCTATTTGAGGGCGGATGAACCCAAAATATCCTTAAGACTTGAAGATGTCTTACCTCGAATACTTGCTGGGGATTGGGATGAATTTTCATTTTCTACCTTCCCCATTTTTTATTATTTATTCTTTTTTTTATTTATTTATTATTATTATTATTATTATTATTAGCTTCCTCCTTTGAAGTCTAACCGCTGAGGATACCGACTTTCCAACCTTGTGTTGGACCCCTCGCAACCGCTAGGGATAACACTGTTGAGGAATTATTTACTTACCTGCTAGGGATAACACTGTTGGGTAAAATGTTATCAGCTGGGGGTACCTGACTTCCAGAAAATTTTCTAAATGGAAGGAAAATTTTCTGCCCCAGTTTGATAATATCCCTTGTGGCCTGCAGTTCTGGCATCAATGCCATTTCCTTTACCTGTTTCAAATCAAACAAAATTGTTAGTTTAAAACATGGTGGTTGGTTGTGATACTCCCAACGGGATGGCTTTTCCTCTTTTCCTTCCTTGCTTTGCGTTGCACAACTTGTTGGGGACGATTTTATTTGCTGGGTACAATCCCTTTCTGATGGGGATATCCCTCTTCTTTTGTGGCATAGCTCGGAAACTGGCATTTTCCCGACCTTTTAGTCTAGTATGGATTTCGCAAAATCATGCTCACTGCTTTCCTTGCTTTGTCCATGGGCCTTGGCCTTGAGGTTTATAACGCTTGTCAATCCTTCTGTCAATTCCCTTTTGCTGGGGATATCTGTATTGACACTGGCCTCGCGTTTGTTCCCTACTGACTATACCCCTTGGATGTACTAGTCAGATCTCATTTTGGAAAGCTGATGGCCTATTCGAAGTCACTTCATACTTGTTCTGACCAGACAGACTCTATTGGGGATTTTTCTATGAAAGGAAAAAGATAAAAGGGAACAGAATAAAAAGACAAAGGAAAAAACATGACTCTTTTAACAAAAGAAACTATAAATAAAAACCCTATCAAATGCAGATGCCGACTCTAATGGCCATGACATGCATATGGGGCCTATCCTTTACCGTCAATCCTCTTTCAAGATCTTCAATTGGCGATTCCCCATCTGATTCTCACTCTTATTCGACTTGTAGTGCCCGAAGGGTTTTCACTATCAAGCCTCTCTCATTTTGGTTTTCTCTCAGCTTTTATCGCCTTATGGTGCCTGTGAAGGTTTTCACCAATAAGACTCTCTCATTTGTATCACTTTCCAGCTGGGAATTTGGAGTGTTGCCGGCATGACTCTTTTTGTTGGAGATTAGAGTCCTTTCTGTTGTGGAAACAGAATGTTATGTTCGCCGGTAAGAATCTTATTTGTCTGACTTGGCATCTTTTGAAGACTGGTCAGAAGGTCTTTCTTTGGACCGTAATGTGGGTTTTGGATAGGGCTAGAAAGAAAGGGTATTAAAGGCTCAAAAATGAATCGATTTCGGGTTATTAATTACAACCTTCGGAATTAGATTTATTTACAACAAACGCAACTTTTGCCCCAGTTTCTTGCTTGGGGATATTTTGATTGTTTTTTTTCATTTTTCAAAACTATGACCGAGTCGTGAAGCGCCTACGTATCCTCTTTGAGGAATCAGGTCAAACGTAGTTCCCAATTCCTCTTTTCATTTGATTTTCTTTTTTTTTCTTTGTTATCAATTTTCTTTTTTCTTTTTTTCATTTTTCGCTTTTCTTTTTGTTGTGTTCTTTTTTTTTCTTCGTTGCTACTGATTCCGAACGAGGGGTATGAAAGAAAATAAATAAGGCTCAAAAGGGGTAACGAAGGATAAAGTGTTTGGGTAGCAGAACAAAATGCCTTCGTCATTCCAGTCTTCAAAATATGCCAAGTGCAAACAACACGATTTAAAATTGTAGTCTCTTCTGATGGTGCTGGACTTGACAATTATGTTCAACATATGTTTGTTCATTTGTCACTTCTAAAGCACCGTTGGGCGACACTCTCATTCTCATTATTATGAATGACCCTCATGCCAATTTAGGCGAATCTTTCTTTAACGGTTTTCTTTGTGTTTAACTTGCCCCAGTTCCACATGACTCGGGCTCTGAATAATCTCAAACCGTCCTTATTTTCTTTAAATGGTCTGATCGCCTTTCCAGGGTTTTATGATTAACTTTAAAATTAGGCCCAAAGTGTGTGCGTATGTCATGTCCCTAGAATCGGCATTGAACAGAAAATGGTAAAAGGACAAAAGAATGACTGGAAATAATGAAAGACCGGACTTTGTATTAGACTACTGGTGAAATGGTTTAAATAACAAAACAAGCAAAGCAAACCAGAACAAAATCCTAAAAACAAACTGGACAAGACAACATCCGACTCATCACCCTAATAATCCGAACAACAGAAATGACAACAAAATGAGCCACCACGAGCTTCTCTCTTGCTGACCCAGGAACAAAAACGTCCTCCCACTTTATCAGAATTGGCATTTTAGCCACTGAGCTTTGCATCAATACTGCCGAGACCATTACCAGCTTCAACCTCATCAACCTCCGTCGGCAAATTCTCGAGGAGGTTCGAGTGCCCCATGTCACTGTTATTAATTGCAACCCGCCCTTCTCGGATCATTTTCTCTACTTCCTTTCTCCAGCTATGACAGTTCTCAATGTTGTGCCCTATGACATTGGAGTGGTAGGCGCATCGTGCTGCCGGATCAAAGTTCCTTGCAAGCGGATTTATAGTACATGCGGGGAGTGGCTCAATCGAACCAGCATGCCTTAGCCTTTCAAACAGACTGGCATAAGATACCCCGATGGGGGCGAGAGCATTTCCTCGTTTCAGCAACCTCTTCATTCTTGCATGTTGACAGGGCCGGAAACCTGATCCAGGTGGCTTTTGGTAGGCTTGTGTAGGTGGGTAGGCATTTTGTGGAGCCGGGTGCCTGGAAAGTGAAGTATGGCGGGGAAAGAAGTGGTATTGGGGAGCGGAGAAGCATTGAGGAGTGATGGAGCTACTCGGGTAGCTGGGAAGGCTGCCATAAGTGGGTTGGGATGGAGAGTATTGGGGATCTTCCATTATGGTGTTGGGTGCTTGGGAATTGACCGAGTTCAAGAGACTTGGCGGTGGAGGGGGTGGTGCTTTTCCCGTTATCCATGCCTGATACATGTCTGCCACATGCTGTCTCAGCAATCTCACTTCTTCTACCAACCCGCTGTTCCGTTCGACCAATTGTTGTCGGTCATCAGTATCGACCCACTCGGTTCTGCGGTTCTGAGCCATTGTCCTTTGATTTTACTTTGCAGGGAGGAGTTACCACAACCAACCACTCTCTATATATGAACACATCAAAAGGAAGTCATCACGTTAGTGTTAGGGCATTGGACAGACAATCATATATCAAAAATGTACCCAAGCAGTTAGGCAATTGTGCCCCCTGAAAATCTTCCACACTCTCTTTTATTTATTTATTATTATATATTTTTATTTTTCATTTTAGTGGTGGTCGAATCTTATTTTTTTTTTTTTTCATTTCTTTTTTTTTGTTGTGGTCGAATCTTATGGAGATTGCCTACGTATCATGACCCCGCATGAATCAGACCTTGCGTAGTTCGGACCAATAAAAGATAAACAACAGTAAACATTTTTCAATTTTCATATTAGAACAAACTGGGTTTCAAGGATTTAAAGATGACCCGCAAACTTAAAAATCAAACAAACCGCATGTTCTAATCAAAAGATTGGTAGACTCAAAAACAAAATTCCAGCTCCCTTTCTCTGTTCGACAAATGCAACCAAATGGTTATTTTTTGCAAATGTGGCCCCTTCCAAATTTCACATGAATTTTGAGGCCGGGGAGGATTATTTCGACACTTTACAAACTTGTCCATTCTTTTACGAAAATAGCCTTTCGACAACTGAAAGATACTCTAAGGCTATTTCGGTAAGAACGGTTTAAGACGCGGCCGAAACTGGCTCGGCTTATTTTATTTTTCATATTTGTTTTTGACTAAACATCCAAACGGCATTCACCCAATCGTTGACTTTTTTTTTGAAATTATAATAAAAACTTGGTGTTGCAAAACACGGCCCTTCAGCGTCTCGGGGACGAAAATTTATAAGGCTGTGTAGGTCCATATCTCAAAATGACCCAATGGTGGCTGTTTATGCCAAGTCAGCCTTCCGGCGTCCCTTTCGGGAACATTCGGCCCTTTTTATGACAAAACAGCATCACCTGACTTATTTATAACACTTTTTATCGTTTTACAAAAATGAGAAAAGTCAATATTGCAAACACGGCCTTTCAACGTCTCGGGGACAAAGATTTTTAGGCTGTGGGGGTCAACTGGACCAAGTCTTAAAAATGACCCCAAAAGTGGCTGTTTATGCAAAGTCAGCCTTCCGGCGTCCCTTTCGGGGACATTCGGCTATGTCTTGATAAAACAGCGTCACCCGACTTCTTTATGACAAAATTAAAATTTGACATATATTTTTTATTTATTTGTTTTTGGCTATTTTAGCAAAGGGTGGGTTGGACATCACCCGACTTATTTATGACAAGATTAATTTTTTTTGATTTTTAGCTATTTTAGCAAAGGGTGGGGTTGGACCCGATGAGGGTTGCCTACGTATCTCACATCCGGTGAGAATCAAACCCGCGTAGTTCGGGCCAAAGAACTACTTTTGAGAAGACCCTTTTCCATTTTCTATTTTTTTTTTAATTATTATTCTTTTTTCACAACAATCAAATAGACTATTATTTTTCATTCATAACAAACAAACAAATTAACGAAAAAACATAAAACCTTCCTTCTTTTTTGAGAAGGTGGGGTTGGACCCGATGAGGGTTGCCTACGTATCTCACATCCGGTGAGAATCAAACCCGCGTAGTTCGGTCCAATAAAACTACTTTAAAAGAAGAAAGGAAGCATTTTTTGATTGATTTTCTTTTTACAAGAAACACTTCTAAGATATATTTTTGAATTTTCATTTGCTCTTTTTTTCTTTATTCTACAGAAGCAGAAGAAAATATTTTTCGGAATTTTGCTTTTAATAAAAGAAATGCCTCTCAAAAAATGTTTTTTTTTTTGATTTTTGGATTTTCTTTTCAACTTTGAAAAAGAATCAAAATATTTTCGGATTTGTTTTTTTTTATTTTATATTATATTATTTTTTGAAAACAATTAGAAAGACTTCCTAGAGAAGCCAATAATGGAGAAAATATTTTTGGATTATTTTAATTTTGTCATTTTCATAAACAAATAAATAACACATATTTTAAAAACAAGACTCTTTTTTTCATTTTTATGGCAAGACAAACAATTTTCTTTTCTATTAATGCTTTTTTTTTTTTTATAAAACAAACTAATAAGACATATTTTTTTATTTTATATTCTCAAAATTTCGGCAGAGTTTCGACACTACTTGGACATTTGTTTTTTTTTCTTTCTAAAAATAAGTAGTTATATCTCTATACTGCCATTTCCTCATCTTTTCACGATTTTCTAATTTGTGGAAACGTACAAAATCTTTTTTTCTTTTGAATTTCCAATGTTTTTTTTATTTTTTTTATTTTTTTTATATATACATATATATTTTATTTTTTATATTCTTTATGTTTTCAAAAATGTGGCATGGGGGACATAGGGATTTCCAAGACATCTTGGATTTCGCAGATGTTCCCCATGCGCTTTTTCCAACATATGAAGCGTGGGGGACACATGGGAATTCCAAGACTTCTTGGATTCCACAAATGTTCCCCATGTGTTTTCCCAAAAAGCAAGCGTGGGGGACATAGATGACCAAATGACCCATTCGCCCTTGACTAAATACAACATGTAGCACATAGGATGCCAAAAGCTGGTCTATTATTTTCAGGTTGCTTGTCCTAGACGGACCCAACCCCTGTGTTGAGTCCCCTAAGTCAAATGCACATGATGCAAATAAACGTTCCTACTAGGGATCCGGCATGTGGCTTTGTTATACTAAGTTCATAACCTGGGTATTTGTTCTAGACCTGGCTTACCCGAGCGGACAGCTCGAGCCGAGGGGGGGCAGCGTACCCGGAATACAGAAACTTCACCGGCTTAGCAACTTATCCGAACCTCGTTCTAAATTGGGATTTGACACTACACAGAAAAGAAGTCATACGAAGTATGCCCTTCTTCATGATTTAGAAGACTCAGAAAGTATAGGGGTTTCGGCACAGTTTATATACAGTTCACGTGATATCAAAGCAGTAAAAGCAGCATTTAGCACATTAGGCTCAAACATGTAAAAATCAGATAATAAATAAAGCCAAATAATAACAATTATTTTAAGCTCGAATTCTTAACCCTGAACCAGTGGTTCTGGGTTTATCATCCCCAGCAGAGTCGCCAGAGCTGTCACACCTCCTTTTTCCGCACCCGGGGGGGGGGGTGCAAGGGAGTTTTTTCCAATTAAAGGACAATCGAAACGGGATTTGTTTATTTATTTCAGAGTCGCCACTTGGGAGATTTAGAGTGTCCCAAGTCACCAATTTTAATCCCGAATCGAGGAAATGAATGACTCTATATTACAGTCTGCGTACCAGAAAATCCGGATAAGGAATTCTGTTAACCCGGGAGAAGGTGTTAGGCATTCCCGAATTCTGTGGTTCTAGCACGGTCGCTCAACTGTCATATTCGGCTTATTTATCTGATTTTATACAAGTATGAACCAATGTGCCAATTTTAACTTTTTACCGCTTTATTATTATTGTTTTCAAAAGAATGTGAACATCGCTTAAAACACGTCTTTGGACTGCGTCACATGAAATGCACCCACAATCCGGAACGCGTTTTATTTGATGTTTTGAGATTTGGATTTGGGTCGCATGAAATGCACACCCGAGTTTAAGAAAATTAAATTATTAAAGACGCGCCTAAAGCAACTAGCGCATTATTATTTTGCGAAGGCCGTGAAATTCGCTAAAACGACTCTCCTGAATTCTAAGTAATTTTAAACAAGTATTTATTGAGGGCCCCACGATTTGTGTTGTTATTCGGCGAGGCTCATCTCATGCTTATTTTTTAAAAGGAATTTGCAACGTCATGGAAATGCATCTCGTACCGCGTCACAGTCAATGTACCCGTGATTAGAGACACATTTCGATTCCGTTGAGACTTGGATTTGGGTCACATAAATGTGCACCCGAGTTTAGGGAGATAACATTATTAAAGGCGCGCCTAAAGCAACTAGCGCATTATTATTTTTTGGTAGGGCCGTGAAATTTGCTAAACGGCCCGTCCTGGAATCTAAGTATTTAATACATATATTTTGTGAGGGCCCCGCAATCTGTACATTTTTTCCGGCGAGGCTCGTCTCATTTTATTTATTTTTATTATTATTTTTTATTCATTTTTTTTATAATTATTTATTTATTTTTAAAGGATGCCATTTCTACGCCTTTAACAATACTAAAACTTACGGCTTCTTTACAACTAAAATCTCATAACTTGTTAGAAGTTTAATAAAAGAGCTTTAGCGAATGAGTATTTCGGGCGTAGCAAGAGCATGTACTAATAATAATTTTGTCCGAACGACCTAAGCAAAGGAAAGGACGAACAGAATAACGTCGAACTTGTGTCATAGAACAACTAGTCAAACTTAATTAAATGGCATCAAATAAACAAGAATCACATAACGCAAAATGAGCAAAAATGCATACGATGAAAACATAAGCAGAAAATTATCATACCAATTTCTATATCGCATCTTCGAATATTTAACGTAACATTTCCTTATCTAATACTTGAGGTTTACTAACCTTTGAACCTCGGCAAACTCAGGACGACGAACACGACCCCGACGGAATTCAAGCTAGACCTCACTGGACGCGGAACAATGACGAAACCTCGGACAAACACCTCGACGAACCAAAGACGACCTCGACGGAGAGCTTGGACCCCACAACTGTCGACACCCCAAGATTGTTGGTTGCTACTGTATCTCCGACGCAGCAACTGGTGCATGAAGCTGCAGTAGAAGGGACGTTGGGATGTGAGGAAGAGGGGGTTCGACGAGCAGGTGGGTTGGTTGAAGGTTTTGGACGTGAGGGTGCCGGCGTTAATGGAGGTGGACGTTTACTGGTTGTTTGGTCGTCGGGCAGTGGTCGACGGACTGGTTGCGAGACGGCGAGGGAGTTGATGTCGTCGGAGCAGGTGGTCGACAGGAGGGTCGACGGGCAGTGATGGTGGTGGAAGGGTTTGTTTGGTGCTGGTTTCTCGATGGGAGGGTGATGGGGAAGGTGACGGACTGGTTGCGATGGGGTTTGGGAGGAGACGGGGCGGTTGATGGTGGTCGTGAGGGTGTCGACTGGTTTTTGTTTGGAGGGGTCGTGGGGCTGGTGGTTATGGACGGAGGGTTCCTAGGTTCTTGCTAGGGTTTTATGGTGAGGAAGAAGGCGATGGGGCTGCGATGGTGATGGTGTTTGGGTCCTTTTGCTGGGTTCCGGCGTCGGGGGGGTGACGCTTGGTGGTGGTCGTGAGGCAGTTTGGGAGGAGACGGGGTTGGGCTGGTAGTTGTGAGTTTTCTGGTTTTTCCCGGGGTAGGGTTCTAGTTCTTCTTCCTCCTTTAGGAAGAAGATGAGTGAACAGTGGTCCCTCTTCCCAATTTCCAAAAGTCCTCCCTTTTCCAGTCCAAGTCTCGTGCATTTGTATGGGTTTGCCCTAAAAATGAGCCCCACGCGTGGTGGGGTTCCCCATGTGTCCTGGACACGGTTTATTGTGGGCTAGGGCCAAAAATTAGGCCTAAAACCGGGTAGTTTAAACCCGAATATTATTCTTTTGCCCGGACCCGAGAAATAGGAACACGTTGTTTAACTAGTCCTATGTAAGCAAAATAACTACCAAAAATAAGACTAGTATTTAAACAAAACTATATCTTTTTAAATATTTTTCAAGGTTTAAAATAGCTACAAAATATTAATAAAACTATTTTTTGTAATTTTCGTGTTTTTAAATATTAAGATAAAATATGAGGTAATATTTTTGTATTTTTTCAAAGTTAAAAATGACTATAAAACCTTAATAGAACTATATTTTTTGTAATTTTCGAAATTATATAAAGTACAAAAATAAAGTGCAATTTTTTTTTGTATTTTTCAAGTTTATGAGAAATACATAAACTAAAATTTATATATATATTTTTTGAAATTTTCTTTTTGCAACGAAATAAAGTAAAATAGTTAAAATAGCTATACTAGACCCAATTTCACATATTCACGCTAAAAATGTGAAAATTCTCGGGGAGGGTCAAAAATCACGTGCTTACACCAGTGACCGGTTGAGAAGATAAGCGGCAGCTTGTTGAGGTACAGATATAGATGTTTTAGCCATTGTTATTTGGAGAAGTTTGAATACTCAAGAGAAGATTTTGAAAGATAAAGAGCTGAGTGTAATGATTTGGAGAAAATATGGGTGAAAACCTGGAAATTACTGTGAGATCTTGAAGAATAAGGGAGAAGATATTAAAATTTTAAGAAGGCTGATGATAGCTTGAGAGTTCGAGGGTAGAAGCTTGGTCAAAAGTAAAAAAAGGACAAGGGGTGGAACCTTATACAAAAAATAAAATAAAATTGCGACGCTTCCTATTCAGAGGTAACCAACCGATGGTTGACACATGCTCGAAGTCAGAGCGACTTAACTGACGCGACATTTCGGCTTCTTCGTCGGACGAAAGAAGCAACCGGGAAACATCTATCTTTTATCGTCGTTTCGGCAGACCTACTCTCCGAGAAACGAGGGGACTATTTGTATACATGCAAAATCGGAGGTAACGAGCACCCCAATTTCCCGGTGGGGCGCGAAGAGAGGACTTAACTGCATGTAGTTGAGATCGATGCCGGGAGCCGCCCGTATCAAAGCTCGAATAAAACACCTGCTCCCCGAGCCATCAAGATCATGCCCCCAGACCTAATTCGATTAACGAGACCTCAGAAGGCATTGCCAAACGACCACACATGATTAACAAAGGACCATGATATTCGTGCCCAACCGGATATCACGGCGTGAATCTCGGCCCGTATCAACGGTAGATAAGTGATTAGCGAGAAGAAATATTTTTACCTTTTTTAGAATTATAATTAGGGTAAAACTCCCCTACTATATAAAGGGAAAAACTGATTATTCATCACATACGTTGTACACGCATTCCAAGGCAATATACATCTATTTTTCTCTATTTTCAAAGATTATTGAAAGTTCTTGTTTTGGTTCATAAGTTCTTCATAAGTGCCAAGCTCGAACCGAAGGCAGGTTTCTTATTAAGGTTTTAACCTAGCCCGGACTTACTCTTATCATTGGTTTGACTATTTATTACGTCTTTTATTTGCTTAATCTAATGTGATTTATCACTTGTATTGAATTAACTCACATATTCTTAAAACTTCATATGAATTCAATTGTTATCCGTTTTTAAGGGTAAACAATTATAAAAATAGTTTTTCTTCGTTAATTCGAATGGTCAAGATAATTGAATTTTCTTAGGTTTTGCCTCTAACGACTTATTTGACCAATATCAAATCGTCTTTGTAACAAAACAGAATTGAAAGAAATACTTTAACGGCCAAATTAAGGCTGAAAATCGTGTTAGCTCTGTCCAATTGGATGCAAGAAGACCTCAATTAATTGAAAACGAAAGTCTTGGTTGGAATGCTTTACTGGCAAGCATTTCCGATGCAAACTCCTCCACTACAGCTACAGTCTGTTTTTTATTTCGTATCACATAAGACCTCCGAAAGTCTTAGTTGGAATACATTTTGTTTATCTTGTCAAATACTATATCTCGAGACTTGGACATCCCCTATACAATATTTCGTACTATGTACGTATATGTATTAAGGAGAGATTTGAAGTAACGATAAAGTTATTTTTGTTTAATTTATAAATTATGGATTCGAACTGTAAAATCATTCATTAATACGAGAATCAGGGTATGCTACCTACACTACACACCCTTGGAATCACTATAACAAATGTGGGATACGACTCTTTTTATAAATGTCACCATAAGTCGCTTAAATGTCACAAAATTATTTACCAACATTTATATTAAATATCGACAATTTAAATATCGTTAATTTTGTGACATTTAAATTAATGTTGGCAAATAACTAGCGACCTTTATTTATGATGTTTTCAAATGTCATTAACGGAGAATACTTTATGCACCAAGTTGCTTTCTATATATGTATATCTATATGTAGTGGTGACAAAATAGTTAAAAGAAAATAGTTATCCACCCATATTAATTATCCATTAAAAATAGATTGGGTAAGGAATTTTTTTAAAATGGATCAAATATGGATAAGAACTATATTATCCACTTAGAAAATGGATCACTAATGGATAACTAATGAATTTAATTTTTAAATTTGTAAAACTTCAAATTGGGGATTACTCAAGTTTGAGAGACTAGAAATTCCTCCAAAAGTGATCATATTCAAGAAGTCATGAATTATATAAATATCTATATTATCAGCCGATTAATCCGTTATTTATCCGTATTAAATATGAATTAAGTCAGATAATTTATCCGTTTTGCATTACTCATTTTCGACACGTCCATATCCAACCCGATCCATCAGTTTGGCACCCCTATCCATATGTATAAAACCGTTAATAATGTCGATCAATCTTGATATATATTCCTATTTCTTGTACATATCAGGTTTTCTTCTCTTTGTTTCACTCTTTTATATTTGATCTTCTCCTAATATTTTGGGTAGGTGCGAGAAGAGGGGTTGGCAAAATGCACTAAAACCATGTGGTGGCAGGGCAGCTAAGCTAATAAGGAGAAATTAAAAGAAGGGAATTTAAAAGGAAAGCAAATGGTTAAGGGGAACAAACAGATTTTGTAGTCTCCCAAGGGATTTTCTCATTCTCCAAACATCCCATCATTACAATTCCTCTACACTACTACTGTTCACTCTCTTCTCTAGATTTGGATCTTATTCTCATTTTTAATATTACAGTTATCAGACGGCTTTTTACCCCATCCTCATCGTGTTTCGTCGTTCAAAAAGCAATAGAAAAATAATGGATTATTTAATTTCAAGTTCTTACACGTCATATATATTAAATCCTACTTATAATATTTGACAATGGACCACCATTTGCGATCTTTAATAAACCCAAGTTGTAATGAATTAATCATTTTTCAATTGGTAACAACTAATGGGTTTGTCGTTGTTATGCATATCACTTATTAACTCATGACATATAGATAAAAGAATATCAGCATTTTTTTCAAGTAAAAATAAACAGTAAGACCCGTAATCCTACGTTTTTAATGATATATTACGTTAATTGTCATGATTTATGTTAAAAATGCAAAATAGAAACTACTTAACCGACGACACAAAAACTTTTGAATATATTACTAGTATTTGTATGATCTGATCACATCTAAACTTTCAGTTGTGACAATATATGTATGTATACATTAGCGTACAATCGCGGCAGTTTCTTAGATGAATCTATTAAAATTGACCTAAGTCAAGACCAATACGATACAGACACATAAAATTTGGATTTTATAATCATTAGTTGTTGAGAATGCATGGATGAATATGCATGTTAATGCCGAGGATTTATCATATATCAATGTCGGGTCATATAGCAAATGAAAATGCCCTAAATAAACGACAAAATAAGAGTACAGTAAACATAAAAGGAAAAAAAGGGAGTGTAGCATTAGTCAAATCAACTGTGGAAGTACATCACGCACAACTTTCTAACCACACCAATGGCCTTCAGGAATATGGTGGGTATTTAAAGTTTAAACCCTTCGGTCTTAATTAGAGATTTTATGTTCGAATTCTCAAAATGTATTAAGTATATCAAGCGGAAGCGTTTTAATCTTTTAATAGTCATACTCGACATGAATTCAAAATCTATATAAGATTAGATTAGTGAATTTTGAATATGAAATGCATAAAACAAAGAAAAATATGTACAACTCACTCATCCACACTCAACAAACCCCTCCACCAACGAGTGCCTGACTGCCAAAGGGACAAGAGATTCCAAAATGGAGAGCATGAAAGAAACCCAACGCGCACGTTAAAGGGGAGTCTCCTTCATTGTAGGGCCAAACGTACTGATTGAGGAAGAAGAAGAAGAAAGAAGACGGAAGACTCAGCCACTAAGGAAATTAAAGTTGATTAAACAATACTAACAATATTGTTGTGGAGTGGTAAGTACTCCTTCATTTATAATTAGAGGTCTCTCGGGTTTGAGCTCTGGGTATGAAATCGCCTTTGTCAAATAGCACTTTACTCTCAATATGGAACTTCTTGCACGAATTCAAATTTTGTCGGACCCTAATACGAATACCGGACATCGATTAGAAAACCAAAAAAAGTTGATCGAACAATATTGGAAAAAATATAGACAAAGGGAAATTTTGGGGGACCAAAAGCATCAAATCCAAGCATAACTGTATCAATCAAAGGGGCTGGATCACATTGCACTCCTAACAATGTGCAGACAAAGATTTCTACCCAACTTGTTTTGTGTGTGCGTTGTTCTTCAAATACCTGTTACATAGTCCACCTATTCCTCCCCAACCCTAATAGTGTACATAAGATTTTGCGCAAACTGTGTCAATATGTCGTCACGCTCAGCTTATACGCTGGGGTGGTGGCCTGTGAAGGCTCTAAGATTTTACTTTCTTTGCATATTGTTATTTTATTCTGCATTATTTTCTATAATTACTTAGTTGAAATTTGACCAAATTTTTTTTAAATAATTTTATATAGGTCCAATGTCTTTTTGAGAATAATCTAATGGTTAATTAGAAGTCATAATTCGAATTAAAGTATCACGAATTCAATAAGAGGTGGTCATTATCCAATTGAACCTTTCTTATTCCTAGTTAACTCTGTCAAATATTGCAATGCTTTCAATCAAAGTTTTAGGAAAAAATCATTGTAGTATCAGTCTAGTGTGATTTTTATATTTCTGACAAATTATCTTATGTAACGAATTTATTGACGTACAATTTTAAATGAGTAGTAACTTACTTGCTCCGTCATTCAAATTTCCACTTATTAGATTAGTTATATGGACTTAGTTGCACATTCGTGAAAGATAGGTAGTGTTTCTTCTCTTTGGTTTTAGACTTTTAGGAATCGCTATACGAATATATAAGTCATTGTTTGAGTTTTGTGCTCTATGATCACCTCGAATTGTATATAGAGTACCTCGCCTCGAGGTCAGATTATGGTCAGCTCCTAACTCTTTTTTTTTTTTTTTTATAAATAATTTTGTTACCAAATATACTAATTTGCTTATGAATTGTGATCGAGATGGATTACATTTTAAATGGGAATAGTCTATAAGCTTTAATATTTTTAATACGTGGCACCACCCGAAGGCGCCATTAATCAAATAATTGTAATCTTTGTAAATTTGTGATTGAAGAATAGATATGGGTGAGAGAGGTTGAACCTACCACTTAATAATCTTTAGAATAAACGCATATATAACTGATTGATGATCTCATACTCAAAGATTTTTCCATTTCTTGTACGATAATACTATGTCAATATATAAAACATTTTAGCAATGAAAATCCTAGTTTAGATTGCTTAACAAAGAAGTGATCATGAACGCACTTAATTTACACAAGCTTGTAAGAATGATTCCCAACTCTTAACCATTTTTCATTTTTCTTATCCTATTGTCGAAATCGTAAATAAGTTAAAACTCATACCTTTGGTGTTAGTCCAAGTCACTGCTTTTCTTGTTCGACTTGCTTTTGTGATATTGTCTGATTTGCTATTTTATTGGTTTCAGATCACTAGATGAGTACGATATATCGAAATTAGTTACCCAATTCACCAAACCAAATAATTTAACTATAAGAATTACAAATACCATTTAATACCGAGAGCGTATAATTTTTTCCCCGCTATATTCGTGGTCTCGTAAACTGTGATGACTTGAATAGTCATTTTGAGTTTTAGTCTTTATTTTCATTTTCCGAGATCCCGATTAGCTCCATTTAGTGTTTCTCAATTTGCGTGCACAATCTGTGTCTTATTCCGGAAAATTTTTATGTGAAAAATTGAAGAAAATATGAATTTTAGCCTTGAAAATGATTTGAGTTGACTACAGTCAATATTTTGTATAAACGGACTCGAATCGGTATTTCGATAATCCCGGTGGCCGTATGGTAATTTTGGACTTGGACGTATATCCGGAATTAATTCAGAAGTTCCTAATTTGTTTTGACGTGATTTGTTGAAAACTAGTAATTTAAAGGTTTAAAGATTTTTGAAGTTTGACCATATGTTGACTTTATAGCTACCGAGTTCAGATTTTGGTTCCGGAACTTAGTAAATGTTCATTTTATTATTTAAGACTTGTCTGCAAAATTTGGGGCAAAGCGGAGTTGATTTGATATGATTCGGACCCTCGGTTGTGAATTTGGAAATTCTTGAGTTTCTTTGAAAATTTCATGCATTTTGATGTCCGATTCATAGTTCTAGGTATTATTTTGGTATTTTAACCGTGCAAGCGAGTTCGTATAATTTTATTACACTTGTGTGTATGTTTGGTTTGGAGCCCGAGGGGCTCAGGTGAGTTTCGGATAGCTACGGACCATTTTGAACTTGGCAGGTCGCTGGTTTTTCAGTGTTGCTGATGTCTGGTGCATTGTGCTTCGCGATCGCAAAGGGGAACTTAATGCTAGGGTTGATTACTTCATCACGAACGAGATGGCATGATCGCGAACGCGAAGCATTATGGGGCTTACCATTCGCGAACGCGGCCATCCTCTCGCGAACACGAAGGTTATGGGATTCTGGCGGGAGTTGGTCAGTTTCCCTACGTTAACACGAGCCCAGGATCGCAAACGCGAAGGCCAGGGGGGACAGACCATCGCAAACGCGTAGAATTTTTCGCGAACGCGAAGACCACTTGAACCATTGTTCTTCGCGATTGCATCAGGCCCTTCGCTAGCACGAAGAAGGCTGACGCCTAGTGATTAAAATGTCCCAAAGTCGAGAATTAAGTCATTCTTCACCATTTTCAAGTTTGAGCTCGGCCTGGAGTTGATTTTGAAGAGGTTTTTCCTCCCAACTTCATAGGTTAGTAGATTTTAATTTGTTTCCTTACATTTCTATAAACACTCATTGATTTTAACCTTTAGTCTATGCTTTTTCATGGTAGAAATTAGGGATTTAGGTAGAAATTGGGGATTTTGAGAAATTGAGATTTAGACCTCAAATTGAGGTCAGATTTTGAAACTAATCACATAACCGGGCACGAGGGTGAAGGGGTAATTCGGTTTTGGTCCGAATCTCGAGTTTTGACCAAGCGAGCCGGGGGTTGACTTTTTTTGACTTTTTCAAAAAATACAAAGATTGAATCTTTTTCACTCGTGGGTAGTTTTTGAAGCTTATTTTGAACTATTTGAACTATATTTGGTTAGATTTGATTGGTTTGGAGGCTAATTCTAGAGAAAAAACCATGGTTGAGCGCTGATTTAGTTGCGGAGTGAGGTAAGCGTCGTGGTTAACCTTGACTTGAGGGATTAGGACTTGCTGGTCCATTTGTTATGTGTTTTACGTGTGGGGGCAACATATATATGAGGTAACGAGTACTTATGCATTGTCATTGGGTCAAAGCATGCGGGTGGGAATTGTTTCTTTGTATTATATTATTCCGTTAATTATGATATCCATGCTTAGGTTATATTATTACTTCTTTGATTATTCATTTCGTATTTATTGTTTATTTTAAAGCTGTTGAATACTTTTGCAAGTTGAAGTTTGATATCATGGCACCATATTTGAGGTTAAATTATTCTCCGCATTGTTTATTATTCGAAATCATATTATCATTATTACATGGCGAGGAAGAGAGTAAAAGCACGAAGGGTGATGCCGTGCCATTTCATTCATATTATCATTATTACATGGTGAGGAAGAGAGTAAAAGCACGAAGGGTGATGACGTGCCATTTCATTCATCTTATATTACATAGTGAGGACGAGAGTAAAAGGACAAAGGGTGATGCCATGCCATTATATTCATATTATTGCATAGTGAGGACGAGAGTAAAAGCACGAAAGGTGATGTCGTGCCATTTTCATATCATTGATTGGACTGATTTCCAATTTTGGTGATTTTCTTGGTTATTTCGTGATTTTCGTACTTGCCGTATTTATTATATCTTCCCATTTTTCGCATGTCCCCTGCCAGTTAGTACGTTTTCATTATTTGTTATTATTGTTGCTTTATATACACCTGTACATGTTTATTTAAGTAGGTGTCTTATCATAGCCTCGTCACTATCTCGTCGAGGTTAGGCTCGATACTTACGGAGTATATTGGATCAGTTGTACTCATACTACAATTCTGCACATCTTGTGCAGATACTGTTATTAGTCCCAGCGGTGCGTGGGGTACATCAGCTCGGATCATTTCATATGGAGACTCGAGGTAGACCTGTTGGCGTCTGCAGACCTTGAAGTCCCCTTCCATTTCCCGCTTTTACTGTTTATTTCTTTCGAAACAGTTGTATTTATTTCAGACCTTATTTGTAGACTTCTAGTTGCTTGTGTACTCGTGACTCCGGATTTCTGGGAGTAGATATTATCATATGATTTATATCGGTACTATGTTAGACTTTGTTTTTATTTCTCGTTGAATATCATTATTATGTTTTTATCAGTTAAAATTGGATAATTAATTATTTCACGCCGGCTTGCCTAGCAAGTGGATGTTAAGCGCCATCATTACCTCTGTTTGACCAAAAAGAGCTAAATCTTCTTGTAAACTAATTAAATAGGAAGAGTTGAGGTAAATCTTAGCCAAAGATAATTTATCCTAGATCTGAGATAGAAGATAAGAACAAACAAGCATAGCTGAACATGAAATTTAACCATAGCAATAATTAAATCCCCAAATGTAAGAAAAGGATGGTGATTTTTATAATATCGAATGATAATGAAGAATACATAGATAAAAAGGGTCACCGTTCTGTTACGAAGTTGACCCCCATACATTTGATATGATGAAACTAATGATGTATATTGAGGACTTGAGCTTCCTTTCTTCTTTCTCCTTAGCAAGGAGAAAAAGATGAAGATCCTTCTTCCTCTCTGAAAAATGTCTGTATATATGTGTGTGTGTGTGTGTGTGTGTGTTTCTCTCTCCCCTTTTCGTTCTCTCACCTAGTATATATACTAGGTATTCTCATTTACACAACGGTAATTAGCCAGAGTACCTAAGTCATTTAACTGTTTGATAGATTGACCGCCTGAAATACCGTAATATCCAATCCACCGTACAAGTATTCTGAGTACATGACCTCGGCCTTAGCCAAAGTGCTCGTCGCTATAGTGTGGTACGAATATGACTTCGGCCCAAATGAAACTGCCATTCCTCTTCACGCAGATTCTTGTTTGGTCAGATTTCGACCCATACAGTTAGTCCCTCCACCTACTGGGGTCGTATTTTGGCGATCTCGATGGACGGACTCTGTCGATTCGAAAAGTTGTGAGAAATCTGAACACTTTGGGCGATCGGCGAGTACCTCGTGGAGAGGTAACAATATGCCGTTTTGAGAGATGCATCAGACCATTATGTTAGTTCAGAATGTCATTAAAACTTCGCATGCATCATTATGGCGCACATTTCCTATGTGTCATTTCCCGTGCCCTTTCCATTTTCAAAATGGCGGCGTTTGATTTTTTCGCTCAGGGTATTTATATCCCTATAAACATGGAAAAATCTTATGTTTGAATGATGTGTTTCCTAATTGCTCAAGAGATACTTTCGCGGCTTTTCTTCTTCTCCTTCAGTTTCTCACATTTCCCTTTCTGTTAAAAATTCTTGTGGCCGCTACCTTCTTCCCTTATCATTCCCGATTTTCATAATCAAAGAGATGGCCGGGCATCCTCTAACCCTGATAGAGCCGTTGGTGCCCCGGTGCTAGAAAACGATATACCCCAACTCGAAGATGGAGTGGCTATGGTGGAAGATGGAAGTGTTCCGACGGTGGATGAAGTGGTCCCCTGCCCATGGAAGGCAGGGACCAACTTCAAAAGTTCTGCTGAGGATGAGTTTGAACCTGTTATTTCTACGATAAATGCTGCGGCGCTCACGGCGTTTAAAGCCAATTGGGGAATCCCCGAACATATTGAACTGGTTCCAGCGGGTCGCGACATAGTGCATATACACCGCCCGAGCTACTGTGCATTTTACGCATATCCCTTTGTCATTGGATACACGCTTGCTCTTCTTTCTTTGGTCCTGGACTTCTACCGTTTCTACGAGGTGTGTCCAGCTCAACTCTCTCCGTACATATACAAACTCTTCCTTATGCTCATCAAGTACGCGGAGCTGGCCAATCGAGGAATTTCTCTACAACACATGCTTCACCTCTTCGCCCCCCATTTTTATAGGGGCATGATAATTCACCTTCGTTACCGAGGAACCAACGGTTTGGTGGTGAAGATGGATGACAAAGCTAATCGCAGCTTCTGGGAGAACTTGTTCTATGTCCGAACAGAGCATGTGGTATCGAACCCGGCTGGGTTTCCTGAGATGTGAAATTTTGCCCGTAGGTATTCCCTTCTTTTTATTATATATATTTTTTAAATTGGCTAATGGTCGTCTTCCTTTAGTGACCTCGTCAGGTGTTTTTTTGTTTTGTTTTTGTAGCCGAGAGAGTACCTCCTCCGCAAGTTGCTAATATTCGCGAGTAGGTGAGCTCGATTTTGACCTACACGATGGGGATTCGCAATTAGGCACCTTTCCACGAGAGGTTTGGGTGCAAACCTTTTGCTGGTGAGTCGTCTTGCTTCGGCCTTAGTTGCTTTGTTCTTTACTCCATATTTTCCTTTACCTTATATCTTCGCTTGGTTGAAATTCTCTCATTGGCAGGTCGAAGAGAAGCGAGTATGGCGAGGTCTCCTGACTTTGCTTTCCGTTAGCCGGTTTCTTCTGCCAGGCACGTAGCAAGGGTAGCTGCAGATGAGGACGTCCAAAATCTGGCTATTCTGAAGATCGCGTCTGCATCCGCGTCCGAACCTATTCATTCGGAGGCTGCTCTTAGGTCAGACACTCCGGTCCCCACAGTTCGTTCAACAGACGTGCTTTCTCATGATGGTGGCGAAGAGGCTCTGTAAAATAGGTGTATGATAGTGTCAGAAGGAGCGTCTTTGATTGAAACGCCCTCGAGGGGCGACCCTATTTCGGTGGTGTCTGAAGTCGGTGGTGGTACTAGCCTGGGTGTGGAGGCGATGCTCATTTCGGGTGTGGAAGAGGTTGACATAACTGGAGGACAGAGTTCACAGGCTTCCGCGATTATTCCGAGCGGTCCATCAATATCTCGGTAGGCTGATCGGTACCAACCCTACACCACTACAAAGTGGCAAGAGTGGTCAAAGCAGCTTTTACCCGAGATGGTCGGGATCGCATCCACATGGAGCTAGAATTGGGAATTGGATTCCTATCTAAACTAGTAGTACATGGTGATCTTAATTGCACTTCCAATCATAGTTGTTCAGTTGTTACTTCTAATTTTATACTAATGCTAAATTAAACTAAGAGTGAAATGCTTGTAAGGTTTTCTAAATGGTTAAAGAGGCACTAGGGAAGTGACTCTCTACTAGGTGAATACTTGACGGGATCTAAAGCCTAAGGCAAAGTTGTTATGTTGGTGATTACGATATAGCCAATGCATGAAACTACTCACTCTATACCTCCAGGTACCTTGAGTGACTTTGCCCTAATTGACTTTCTCAAGACCAATTGGGTGTCAAAATTGTGCAAGCAATATAGACTCAAGTCGGGTATTACTATCTCTAGGTTTAACCCTTTAATTGGGGCTATCAATCTCTTGATTACACCCCAATTCCTTGTTGGACTGATTTTCCTAGACTCAAGATCTCTTTCTCAAGAAGAGCCCAAGTAAAAAAGACACAAATTAGTGGTTGCAACCACTAATTCAACATTGAAAACACAAATCAATCCAAATATCAAACACCCATAAACACCTAAGCCTTAAAACAAAAGACCTATCAAATACCCACTCTAGAGTTGACCCACAACCCTAGCTAATGGGTCTGGCTACTCAGAGTAATGAAAGAAAATAGAGAAATAGATGAAGAATAACCCATATAATTTGATTACAAACTAAGATAATGAAGATTCAGTGTTAAAGTAGCTAGAAATTACTCAAAATAGAATAAAACATCCGTTCACGTGCTCTGGAGTCTAACATATTACAAAAGATACCCTAAAAATGTGAAGAGAAAGTATTTATACTAGACTAAATTTTCTGGACAAAAATACCACTGACGGAGGTATTGCAGACCGCGAAAAATGCACCGCGGCCACGATGAAGCTTTTTGGCTTGACTTTCCATTCTCTGAATCTGGCCACCCGGACCTCATAAAATGTATCGTGGCCGCGGTGGCTTCATTGTGGTCCGCATAAAATGCTCTGTGGACCGCGCTGGATTCAATCGTCCAAACTATCAACTCTCTGAATCCCCTCTTCGAGTACCGCATAAAATGGATTATGGCTGCAGTATTTGAACTTCCTGAATCTGCATCTCTCTGAATTTCCTCACCGCAGACCGCACTAAATGGATTGCGGTCGCGGTAGGTCTGTTGCAATTGTGCTTTGACTTGTTCTTGGTACTTGTGCATGTTTCACTCCTTTTTGAGCTGGTTTTGACTACTTGTCACCTTTTTGACCAAACCCTGCAAACAAGCACAACATATAAGCCTTTGGGACTATTTGTATACATTTTTAATCAAAACTCAAGTAAAAAGGAGTGTAAAATGAACTAGAATCCCTAGTTATCAACTCCCCCAAACTTAAGATTTTGCTTGTCCTCAAGAAAACAAAATAAGTCCCACCTCCTTAAGAGTAAAACCAAGAAAATTCAGCTGACCTAAAGTGACCTTATCTAGCATCAATTGGGATTACTAATTGCCCTCAAATCAAATGAATCATTAACAACATTAACCTTTTAAGAACCATAGTTTTAGTGCGGCACAAGAGCATCAAGAATTGACTCAACCCATCAAGAAAACCCTTTTCTACTACTTTGGCCATTGTGGAACCCAAACTCATACGTCTTCAACTCTCCCTAAGCAAACCTCACTTTTAGATTGTATCACTCAGAACGAGGAGAGTGGAAACACACTCATTTCTCTCAAAGAAAGGTCATAAGTCTGGCTTTAAGTACTATAAACTTGCCCTTTATGTGAGTCACCACTAATGTAAGCTTCATTCACCTCAAGATCATATAGGGTTTTTGTAGAGATGTAGTGAAGGTTTTTGGTTCAGGGTAGGAAATATTTAGTCTAAGTAGGTTCCATCTTCCCTTAAGCACTTCATTTATTCATTTTGGCACACATTCTCTTGACTATTTGAGTCATTTACTTATTTCTTAGGGGTTAGAGAGACACATTGTCACTCTTTCTTGTTCTTTTCAAACCTTTTTCTCATTTCTAAACTTTCCACACCTTTCATCTCTTTTCTTTTATTGAATTCGTTCATTTCTTTTACATTGTTCATTCTTTTTTGACTTTTTGATTTTCTTTCTTTTTCATTGCCTTTCCTTTTCTTCATTTTGTACCTTTTACCACTTTGTTGAATTCCTCGTCTCTCCCCCCAAACTTATGCTTTTGTCTTGTGCTAAGGAAAGATATGGTGCCAAGAGAGGATCTTTTTAGAACGGGTAAAGGTTTGTATCATGGTTTTTGAAAGAAAAAAGGGCTATGGCTCAAAAGGATTGGCTAGGGATATTATCATTAGTAGGCTATAGAAGTTTTCAAGATATCATTCGGATCAAGGAGAGACTATAATCACTTCTCAAGTCAAACTACACTTAGGATTTCGCCTAAACAAATATTCAGGGCAAGTTCTAGACTAATGGAACGAGACTTGGACTTGCAATTCAAATTCTCACCACACAAGCTATAGGATTGCTAAAGAGGCAGAGTCGGGGGCCCACAACAACCTTAGTTGAGATTTGAGCAACATGAATTGTCCCAAAAAATCATTTGATGATTATCGGCCAACAAAAGAGTCTCAAGGTCACAACTTTCACCATCGTATACATAATAATTTGTTTTTGAGCATAAGATCAAAGGCTAATATGCTAGGCCCAAGTAAAGCTTTGCTTGAGGCGCCATTACTCACTAACTACTATTTACACCAAAACAAAAAGAAAACAGACTCAAACTAGTAAGAAGATTGTCATGTCATCCACCATCGGGAAGAGCCACCTGGTTCACACAAATTCCATATTTGGAAAAAACCGTGGCATTAAGAAAACCAAAGGCTTATTGAACGTAAAACTCAAAATAAGAAGGTACCAAAATGAAAAAAGAAGCTATGAAATAAAAATACTGAAAATAGAATGAATATGTACAAGAGGAGATTTAGACGAATATACATAAGGGGGAATGAATATATACATCAGAAAGTAACTTTATATACAGACCAAAGTTGCAAAGTATGAAAAGTGCACTAAAATGGTAAAATTATGTACATACCAAAAGTGAATCAAAGCATAATAAAAAGAAAATAGTATCATATTTACAACACCATATTATCCAAATAGGGCTACCCCCTCAAATGAAAGCTAGCATTGTCCTCAATACTAACTAACCAAAAATAGCTCAAAATAAGATAGAGAGTAAAGAAAACTCCCTATTGTCCCTCCGTCTGTATAGGATCATGAGCCTGGGTCCTTAGGTCCTCGGACTGCTCGAGAACCTGTGACCGGATCCCTGTAACCTGTGTCTGTACTGGGACTTGGGCATGTACTGGGTCCTGGGCCTGAGGCTGGCTAGAGGAACCTCCCTGCGGGTCCTCCAACTCTATCACAACATCATCAGCTCGAGGGATCACCCTCTTCCTCGTAGCTGGCCTCTCCAACTCCTACTCCGGCTTAGGCTGGACTGCTGGAGCTGGGCCATGCAATAACATCTCCAATGACAAGTAATCAGCAACCTTCATCTTCTCCACTTCTACCCTCAGCTCCTTCACTGACTCCTTTGATGCTCGAGTGTTTCCAAGCTTCTTTGTTTCCTTTGTGAGCTCCTTCAATGCTTTCCCATGAGTGCCCATAGCAACCAATATTAACTTTTGTTTATCCAGGAGCTTATTCTGGTTGTCCAGAAGCTCCTTGAGAGTCTCCTCCACTGAGGCTGGAGTCTGTGGCTGTGGACGTACGGACTGGGCTACCACCGATCTAGAAAGCTAATACAGCTTAGAAGTAGTTGTCTGCATCCAGTTGTTGATACTGGCAAGGGTTTGGCTCAAACGGTGGGCAATCAAAGGGTAGGTTGTGGATGGGGGAATATCTGGAACTGTGGAAATGGAGGGTCGTAGGACAATATCTGGTGTAGCTGATGGAGGTTGAGAAGGAGCTACTATTACTACTGGCTCTTCAGATTGGCCAGTAGAAGTAGTGGCTTTGCTTGTAGAATATTTGGGGGTTGTCATGCTACCCAAGGACGGGCATCCTCACCCAATGCTACCTTTTCTAAGTATAATGTTTCATCCTCCTCCGGAAAGCCCAGGTAGTCATTAATTGTCTTGCCATCAAACTTCACTGTCAAGTTCGGCACCTGTGTCACTTTCGTACCCTTTTTGATGTGGGCAACATTAGCGTAGAACTCCTTGACTAGGTGCTCATTTGCCTCCTCAACATTGCTTACAAAGTAATCCCAGCCCGATCTCTCTCTGAATTGCCTTTGCACATTAGGATTGTGAGGCAGAAGATCATTGTCAATGAATCTCCATTCAAGTATCAACTTCCTCTCATGCCACCACTCTCGAAATTTGTGGTTAGCAATCTCACTGACGAATCTCCTTTTCCATACCTCGGGGTTTCTAGTTCTCTCCACACCCCCAGGTTGTGGCACACCCCCTCCCTTTTCATCCGGAACCTCATCGTCGACAGGATCCTCTCTAGGTGATGAACCAGTAAGGGGAGGATGCTGTAATGTCACTGCCCTAAGTTGAGCCCTCAAACGACTCAGAAGAAACTACAACTAAAGCTTGAGCAGTAGGAGTACCTGGAGGTGTATCTCTTAATCTTTGCCTCTCCGGCCAGTCAGGAACATGCTCTGGCACTAACTCAGAGTCGGATGCCTCCCAGGAAGGCAAATACTCACTTCCCGAATGGGAAGCAGCTCTATCCGCAACCTTTATTGACTTCTTGGTGTCCTTGATTGCCTGCTGGACTTAGGGGGTCAATCTGATCATACCTTGTCCCCTACCTCGGGAGGACTCTCCTTTTCACTTTTGTTTTCCACCACCACCACGTGATTTAACCATTATCTGCAAGTGGAATTCAGGTAAACTTATTAGTATCACAGTATCAGAAAAATCAGTGAAGATTATAATTGCAGGCAGTTGACAGTTGAAAGCAGAACCACAGATCACGGTTCATAAAAAATGCAATGCGTCCGCAAAGAGGCCACTTCGGACTGCATAAAATGGCACCGCGATCTGCATTGAGGTAGGGTCAGAATACCTACTCTATTATAAAGGCCACCGCGGACCGCAAGAATTGTAGTGCGGCCGCGCTAAGGAACCGCAGACCGCAGAAAATCCACCGCGGTCGCGGTCCTTAAACCTTACCTCTTTGAAGTTTTACCATCGCGGTCCACACAAAATGGCATCGCGGACCGTAGAGAGGCACCGCGGACCGCAATAAATCCACTGCGGACCGCGTTAAGACATAAGCAGCAATACCAACCTAGGGTTTCAATTTTCATCTCATTTTAGCCTAAAGTCACATATCATTAACCCACTAGGTGTTCAATCATTAATCTTAACTAGTTAACCCTAATCTAACATCATTATGTAAACTTACGCTACAATTTAAATAAAGGGGAAGAAAAAGAAGTACAACTAACTAATTAAAAGAAAATAAAAAAAGGTTAAAAACTAATAAAAGTTTAAAATTACCGGTAATGAGATGCAACACAGATGATTTAAAAACAGAGTTTGAATTTGTACAGTGAGGGCTTGGATGTATAGTATTTTTTTACTATTGAGAGTGAGAATGAGCGAAAATGGTAAACGAGGGCCCGAGGTTCTATTTATAGAAAAGGAACCTGGGACCCACTTTACCTACCCACCGCAGACCGCAAGAAATGCACCGCGGTCCGCAATACTCAAAAACATGAAGCACTGGGAAGACAGCCACTGCGAACCGCAAGAAATGTTCTGCGGCCGTAATGGGGCACCGTGGACCGCATAAAATGCATTGCGACCGTGGTGCCAATCTTCAGAGAACCACTACTTTTTACCAATTAACACTATGGACCACAATAAAATTTTGCCCCCGCAACAAGGTCATTGCGGTCGCGAAAAATGCATTGCGGCAGCAGTCCAAACTTCAGATAGTGCATAATTTTTCCAGTTTAGTCCTGCACTGCATCAAACCAATCCTACACATCTCACAACCAGTTAGACCAAAAGAAAATCCTATACTACAAAGAAAATCAAAGAAAAACAAAAAGAAAGACACACGGGCTGCCTCCCAAGAAGCGCCTGATTTAACGTCACGGCACAATGCAGGTTACCATTAAATCACTTTAGCTGGATCAATGACACCACGTGGCTGTCATCAATCTTCCCAAGGTAGTGCTTGACTATGTTCCCATTAACTCTGAAGACCTCTCCATTTTTGTTTTTAAGTCAAGTGCACCAAAAGGAGTCACAAACACCACTTCAAAAGGGCCACTCTATTTCGACTTAAGCTTTCTCGGAAATATACGTAACCGAGAATAGAACAAGAGAACCAAATCACCCACTTTGAACTCTTTTCCACGAGCATACTTATCATTAAGGTACTTCATCTTGTCCTTGTACAAGGATGAACTGGTGTAGGCATGGAATCAGAATTCTTCAAGCTCATTAAGCTGCTCAACACGAAGATTTGCTACCACATCCCATTCAAGATTCAGCTTCCTCAAAGCCTACATGGCCTTGTGCTCTAACTCAACCGGTAGATGGCAAAATTTTCCAAACACCCACCGATACGGAGACATACCAATCAGAGTCTTATAAGCAGTCCTATAAGCCCATAGAGCATCATCCAACTTCTTTGACCAATCGGTCCTATTTTCATTGACCGTATTTGATAATATACTCTTGATTTCCCTGTTTGAGACTTCAACTTGGCCACTCGCCTAAGGATGATAAGGAGTAGAAACTTTGTGATTGACACCATACTTTGCAAGCAAAGTGTCAAAAGCTCGATTACAAAAATGAGACCCTCCATCACTTATGATTGCTCGAGGAGTGCCAAACCTAGTGAAAATGTTCTTCTTAAGAAATGCAACAACACTTTGGCCTCATTGTTGGGCAAAGCCACAGCTTCAACCCACTTGAAACATAGTCAACTGCTACTAGAATGTATGTGTTCCCACACGATCTAACAAATGGGCCCATGAAATCAATGCCCCACACATAAAAAATATCAACTTCAAGAATGGTATTGAGAGGCATCTCATCTTTCTTCGAAATTCCACCCGCTCTTTGACATTCGTCGCATCTCTTCACAAGTTCACTTGCATGTTCGTACAAAGTTGGCTAGTAAAACCCACAACTAAGAACCTTCAAAGCAGTCCTCGCCTCACCGTGATAACCACCATAGGGAGAGGAATGACAAGCCTCTAAGATACTCAATTGCTACTCCTCTGGGACACACCTTCAGATTACACCATCCGTGCAGATCTTGAACAAGTACGGCTCATCCCAATAGAAGTCCAAACTATCTTGTTTGAGCTTCTTACTTTGGTTAGAAGAGAGCTCACATAGGATTATACCAGTCACAAGGAAATTAGCAATGTCCGCAAACCATGGCATGCCATTCACCAACACAGAAAGGGGTTGCTCATCCGGAAATGAATCATTGATCTCTATGCCATCACGAGGCCTCCCCTCATCCTCCAAGCGGGGCAAGTGGTCTGCCACTTGGTTTTCACTACCCTTCCGGTCCACAATATCCAAATCAAACTCTTGAAGTACAAGACCAATCATGTCAGCCTAGCTTTGGAATCCTTATTCGTCATCAAGTACCAGAGTGCGACATGATCGGTATGAACTATGACCTTGGCACCCATGAGATACAGCCGAAATTTCTCCATTGCGAACACAATAGCCAAAATCTTTCTCAGTCACCGTGTAGTTCACTTGAGCATCATTCATTGTCTTGCTCGCATAATACACCGGATGAAATATTTTGTTCACTTTTTGACCCAAAACCACCCCAACCGCAACATCACTCATGTCACACATGAGCTCAAAAGGCAAGCTCCAATTGGGTGCGGTAATAATAGAAGTGGTGGTCAACTTGTGCTTGAGAAGTTCAAAAGCTTGCATATATCCCTCATTGAACATAAACTTGGCATTTTTTTCCAATAACTTGCACAAGAGATTCACTACCTTCGAAAAGTTTTTGATAAATCTCCGGTAGAACCCCATATGCACAAGTAAACTTCTAACTCCCTTGACTGAAGTAGGGGAAGGAGCCTTGAAATCACATCAATTTTTGCTTTGTTCACCTCTATAACATGCTTTGAAATTTTATGCCCAAGAACTATGCCCTCCTCAACCATGAAGTGGCATTTCTCTCAATTAAGCACAAGATTGGTTTTTTCACAATGGGCCAACACTCTATCAAGATTTTTCAAACATTCATCAAACGAGTCACCCACAACACTAAAGTCGTCCATAAACACCTCCATAATGTCCTCTACCATATTGGTAAAAATGGCCATCATACACCGCTGGAATGTAGCCGGTGCATTACACAACTCGAATAGCATCCTAGAAAAGTCAAAGGTACCATATGGACAAGTAAATGTGGTCTTCTCCTGATCTTCTGGAGCAATCAAGATTTGGTTGTACCCAGAAATCCAAGAAACAGTAGAAGGCACGCCCAACAAGTCGATCTAATATCTGGTTAAGAAAAGGCAATGGAAAATGATCCTTTTGGGTCACTTTATTCAACTTTCGGTAATCCATGCACACTCTCCACCTGGTGACAGTCCTTGTTGGAACCAACTCATTTTGCGAATTTGTAACCACGGTCATACCACCCTTATTCGGCACACATTGCACCGGCAAAGTCCAAGAGCTATCAGAGATAAGGTATACAACCCCGGCATCCAACCACTTGATCACCTCCTTTTTCACAACTTCTTGTATTGCCTCGTTCAACCTCTTTTGATGTTCCAAGGAGGGCTTTGCATCATCTTCCAAAATAATCTTGTGCATACAAAAGGCGGGGCTTATTCCCTGAATATTAGGTAAGGTCCATCCAATTGCCTTCTTCCTCTTTTGGAGCACCACCAATATGGCATCTACCTTCATATTAGTAAGACAAGAGGAAAGAATAACTGGAAAAGTTGAACTAAGGCCTAAGACCTCATACCTAAGGTGTGGAGGCAAAGGCTTCAACTCCAACACCGGAGGTTCCTCGATTGAGGGCTTTGTTGGTGGAGTCTTCCTATTCTCAAGATCCAATGAGAGTTTCCTAGGCTCATAAGAGTAAGAGCCCATTCCATGTAAAGCATTGACATACTCCACTCGGCATTCATCCTCATTTACATCAAGATTCAACAATACCACCTCTATAGGGTCCTCCACATTGATCATTGTACTAGTATCATCAACTATCACTGCCGTGACAAGATCCACAAAAGAGCACACTTTAGAATTGTTGGGCTGTTTCATGGACTTGCACACATGAAAGACCACTTTCTCATCACCCACCCGGAAGGTGAGTTCCCCTGCTTCCACATCAACTAATGCCTTCCTAGTTACAAGGAAAGGTCTACCCAATATGATCAGAACCTCATAATCTACCTCACAATCGAAGATCACAAAATCAACCGGCAAGATAAATTTCTCCACCCGGAAAAGTACATAATCAATTATGCCTAATAGTCTCTTCATAGTTCTATCTGCCATTTGCAATCTCATGGAAGTCGGCCTCGGTTGCCCAATACCCAAAGTCTTGAAAATTGAGTAGGGCATCAAGTTGATACTTGCCCCGAAATCACATAGGGATTTTGCAAAGTCTGCACTCCCGATGGTGAAAGGAATGGTGAAAGCACCAGGATCTTCTAGCTTCGAAGCCTGAGTACACTATTGCACTAAATTGGTAGGTTATCTTGATAGTCTCACAGTCCATGGATCTTTTCTTTTTCACCATGTCCTTCATGAATTTAGCATAAACCGACATTTGCTCTAGAGCCTCCACCAAAGGCACATTAATGGATAAGCTTTTTATCATGTAAATAAATTTCTTAAACTGATTCTCATTTTTCTACTTCACTAGCTTTTGAGAATAAGGTGGAGGTGGCCTTGGCAAAGGAGCCTTAGTTTTAGGCACAACCATTTCTGGCATATCTATTACGTGTTCCCTAGACGAGTTCACGTCATTATGATTTTTCACCTCGGCATCTTGGATATCAATCCTCACTTCCTCATTCACGTTCTCACCAATCATATTTTCAACCACCAAAGGGATCGCATCTTCTTGCAACTCAACTTCATCACTCAAAATTTCCTTTTGTTTGGTAGTATTCACATCACCGCCTCGTCCACTTCTTGTAGTTACCGCCATTACATGCCCAGAATTGTTCCCACCCTTTGGGTTTACTACTGTATCACTAGGTAGAGCCCCCTTAGGACAAGTATTCAAGGATTGTGAGATTTGGCCTAACTGAACTCCAAGTTTCTGATTGAAGTATTATGGGAAGTCAACTAAGCATCAGAGTCCGCATTCTTTTTCATCATCTGTTCAAACATCATTTCAATTCTCCCTATTTCATTATTGGAAGAACTAGGACCATGGGATGGAAATGGGGGTGTATTGTTTGGTTGTTGATACATTGAAGGCCTTTGAAAGTCTTGCCCCCGATTTCCTTAGTTTCCATTGTTCCAACCACCCTGATTGTTGTTTCCACCCCAGTTGTTGTTGTTAGCACTCCAATTACCCTGATAGTTCTGATTATTGTTCTAGTTGCCCCAATTGGAATTTTGGTTATTGTTCCCCTAATTACTATTCCCTTGTTGTTGTTGATTACCCAATTGCCTTGGGGTCTTCATTATTGTTGGTTGGAAGAATTGCCCCTTTGGCCTTAATAGTTGTTCACGTATTGCACTTCTTCATTTTGCTCATCATAACCATCATCTTGGAACCCACCACTATTTTGGTCAAATTGATCCGAACTCCCTTGATTTTGTTGACCTCTTTGTCTTATTTTGTTCACTATCATGTTGACACCCTCCATAGCATTAACTTGTCGTGGTGTTCGAACCTGTTGTAGTTGTGCCTTTGCGAGCTGGTTCATTGTGGTTGTCAATTCTGCTATTGCCTACCCATGATCATGAAGTTCTTTGTGCAAGTGAATGACCGTGGGGTCACCCTAAGGCACATTTTCTCTATTTTTGCCAAGTGGAAGACGTGTCAACCATTTTATCCAATATTACATTAGCCTCATCATACGGTGTGTTCATGAAATTGCCCTCGGCGAGTTGGTTCAGTATGCACTGATTTGTTGTGTTAATGCCCCGGTAGAAAGTCTGTTATATCATTGCTTCAGTCATATCATTGTTAGGACATTCTTTTACCATGGTCAGGTATCTCTCCCATATCTCATGTAGTGGTTTGTTGGGCTTCTGCTTGAAAGCTAAGATTTCGTCCCTCAAAGTTTCCATGTGCCCCAGCGAGAAAAATTTTGCAATGAATTTATCCGCCAACTCATCCCAAGTAGTGATGGAATGGTTGGTAAGCCTTTCGAGCCAATCCAATGCCTTCCCTCTAAGTGAGAAAGGAAAAAGTCCCAACCGAAGTGCATCCTCTGACACATTTGTTTGCTTGCTCCTCCAACAGGTATCCACGAAACCCTTGAGATGTTTGTAAGTATTCAGATGGGGATCCCCCATAAAATACCCTCATTTCTCCAACAAAGTCAGCATCACATTTGTAATTTGAAAATTGCTAGCCCAGATCCGAGGTGGAACAATTGCACTAGCATATCCTTGGTTGGGAAGCACTTGAGGAGCCACTCTTGGAGGTGGTGGGGAGGGTATGGAACATTATCATTGGCCTGGCGGCCTCTCCTTTGGGCTTGAGGTACTATAGGAACCTCATCATCAATATTGTCATCTACCTCATCCCCCCCCTCCCCAGAAGATCTCCAACAGGTGCGTTGTTTCCTGCCATGTTGTACCTGAGTTTGCGACACACACAAATTAGTAACACAGAAGGAAAGAAGAACAATACACAAAACTAGTTAGATATATAGCCAAAACCATTAGCTCCCCGGCAACAGTGCCAAAAAGTGATCGGTGCCAACCCTACACCACTACAAAATGGCAAGAGTGGTCAAAACAGCTTTTACCCAAGATGATCGGGATCGAATCCATAGGGAACTAGAATTAGGAATTAGATTCCTATCTAAACTAGTAGTGCATTGTTCTCTTAATTGCACTTCCAATCATAGTTGTTCAGTTGTTACTTCTAATTTTATACTAATAAGATGCTAAATTAAACTAAGAGTAAAATGCTTGTAAGGTTTTCTAAATAGTTAAAGAGGCACTAGGGAAGTGACTCTCTCCTAGGTGAATACTTGACGGGATCTAAAGCCTAAGGCAAAGCTGTTATGTTGGTGATTACGATATAGCCAATGCACGAAACTGCTCACTCTATACCTCTCGGTAGCTTGAGTGACTTTGCCCTAATTGACTTTCTCAAGACCAATTGGCTATCAAAATTGTGCAAGCAATATAGACTCAAGTCGGGTATTACTATCTCTAGGTTTAACCCTTTAATTGGGGCTATTAATCTCTTGATTACACCCCAATTCCTTGTTAGACTGATTTTCCTTGACTCAAGTTCTCTTTCTCAAGAAGAACCCAAGTCAAAAAGGCACAAATTAGTGTTTGCAACCACTAATTCAACATGAAAAACACAAATCAGTCCAAATATCAAATACCCATAAACACCTAAGCCTTAAAACAAAAGACCCATCAAATACCCACACTAGGGTTAAGCCACAACCCTAGCTAATGGGTCTAGCTACTCATAATAATGAAAGAAAATAGAGAAATAGATGAAGAATAACCCATATAATTTGATTACAAACTAAGATAATGAAGATTCAGTGTTAAAGTAGCTACAAATTACTCAAAATAAAATAAAACAGCCGTTCACGTGCTCTGGAGTCTAACATATTACAAAAGATACCCTAAAAATGTGAAAATAAAGTATTTATACTAGGCCGAATTTTCTGGATAAAAATACCCCTGACGGAGGTATTGCGGACTGCGGAAAATGCACCACGGTCGCGATGAGGCTTTTTGGATTGACTTTCCGTTCTCTGAATCTGGCCACCACGGGCCGCATAAAATGCACCGTGGTTGTGGTGGCTTCATTGCGGTCCGCATAAAATGCTCCTCGGACCGCACTGGCTTCAATCATCCAAACTATCAACTCTCTGAATCGCCTCTCCGCGGACCGCATAAAATCGATTGCGGCCGCGAAGAGGGTTATGTAGTTCGCACAAAATGGGTTGCAGCTGTAGTACTTGAACTTCTTGAATCTACACCTCTTTAAATCTCCTCATCGCAGACCGCACTAAATAGATTGCGGCCGCGATGTGTCTGTTGCAACTATGATTTGACTTGTTATTGGTACGTGTGCATGTTTTACTCCTTTTTGAGCTGGTTTTGACTACTTGTCACTTTTTTGACCAAACCCTACAAAAAAGTACAACATGTAAGCCTTTGTGACTATTTATATACATTTTAATCAAAACTCAAATAAAAAGGAGTGTGAAATGAACTAGAATCCCTAGTTATCACAGGCCCGCGCCCCTTCTTCGGCTAATAAGAGGTTGAAGGGCGTAATGGTAGATGATTATGAATTTGATTTTGATATCGATCCTGAGGACATGAGGATGTTCGAGGAGGATTTTACCAGGGTCAATGTGAGGGTGGAAGTCCTTTCCCATGTGCTCAAAATTCCATCGGAATTTAACCTGTTGGAGGACACGGTGGACTTGGTGCCCTAATTTGACCTTTTGTGCTCCACCACCAAAAGCGACTCTCTTCGGGAGATCAATGATTCTGGTTTGTCACGTGGTGTGGCTGGGATGGCCTTGAGGGTGAGTTCCCTTTTGTTATTTTCTTTGTTTTGTGCCATTTGCTTTCGCTGATCCTTCTTTTTGTCAAGACTAACATGCTGGAGATCGCGAGTGCTTGTATGGCTGAGATGCGGGCCAAGGTCTTTCTAAAAATGGCCACGAAGTATCGTCGGTATCGCAATAGGTGTCATGAGATGCACGCGCAGCTTAGGGCAGATGGTAATACTCAATCACTTAGGTAGGATTTTGAGAAGAAGGACGAGGATCTGATGTGGTATATTCACAGATGTAGCAAGCTCGAGGTGCTGCTTAGGGCAAAAGATGAGGAGCTCGAAGTGGGCAATGGGGTTGCGGTGGAATGCGAGGATCTACAGGTGAAGGTGTTGTCTTTGCGAGCCGAACATAAGCAGAATGCCACTAGAGTTGCCGATCTAAGTACTGAGTGGACGGAGAAGGTAGCTGAGTTGGAAAGGAAGGTGGCCGAGTTGGAGAGGGACGAGGGAGCCCGAGTGGCGGCATTGGTGAGGGCAGCGACGCTAGAAGACACTATCCGCATCCTCAGATCTGAGCGGGATGCCAATAAGGCGGCAGTCGCACTGATAGAGGCAAGGCTCGAGGAGCGTATCAGTGAGCTTGAGCGGTATGCCTCGAGTTTGGGAGACTAAGTTATGGCTCTCAAGGCCGAGAAGGCGCTACTGTTGGCTCAGACCCCCTTCAAGAATCTGCCTCTGCTGTTGTCCCCCACAATTTGTACGAGATATGGATCCATGTTGAGGCCCAACGAGATATATATAAAGGTTTGTGGGCGGCTGGAAGCATTCCTGAGTCCATTTTTGAAGATGCTCGGGTTAAGTCATGCGAGGCTCGTCTTCCCTGCGGTTATGACCCTGCGACACTGGAGGCCGGTGGGGGTGCTGAGATTGAAGATGGTATTCCTTGTGATGATGATAATGTTGGAGAGGACGGTGGTGGAGATGAGGTCGAGTGAAGTTTTTTGTAGCTTTTTGCTCTTAGTTTTTTTTGTTCTTTTGTTGTTTTTTTTTCTTTTTATGGGGGCCCGCTTTTGGCCTTTTGTAAGACGATGTTGTGTATGTACATCTTCTGAATAAGATAGTTGATTTGCCTTTGTCTGTATATTTTTGGCTTTCCCTTCTCTTTTTCTTTTCGATTTTTTTGGATTTTCTTGCAATGAGTCCCTGACTTCTGGAAGTTGATCTGGGCAAGATCGAATTCGATCTGCTAATTTGAACTTTGTTAATTCGATCGAGGTCGAATTTTGTCTTGCCAGTTTGAGCAAAGTAAATTTTGACTTGTAAATTCGAGCGAGGTCGAATTCCCACAGGGAGGGTTTGGAGAAGAGGGACGAGGATCTGATGGGGTCTATCCTCAAATGTAGCGAGCTCGAAGGGCTGCTTAGGGCCAAAGACGAGGAGCTCGAAATGGGCAAAGAGGTTTGTCACACCTCCTTTTTCCGCACCCGAGGGGGTGCAAGGGAGTTTTTCCAATTAAAGGACAATCGAAACGGGATTTGTTTATTTATGTCAGAGTCGCCACTTGGGAGATTTAGGGTGTCCCAAGTCACCAAATTTAATCCCGAATCGAGGAAAAGAATGACTCCATATTACAGTCTGCGTACCAGAAATCCGGATAAGGAATTCCGTTAACCCGGGAGAAGGTGTTAGGCATTCCCGAGTTCCGTGGTTCTAGCACGGTCGCTCAACTGTTATATTTGGCTTGATTATCTGATTTTATACATGTTAAACCTATGTGCAAGTTTTAAACTCTTGACCGCTTTTATTATTATTTTTACGAGAATTGCAACGTCGTGAAAATATATCTCGAACCACGTTACATCAATGTACCCGTGGTAATTGACATATCTCGACTCGGTTGAGATTTGGATTTGGGTCACATAAATGTGCACCCGAATTAAGAAAAAAAATAAATTATTAAGACGCGCCTAAAGCAACTAACGTATTGTTATTTTGGGGAAGACCGTAAAATTTGCTAAACAACATGTCCCGAATTCTAAGTATTTTTAATATATATACATTTAGAGGGCCCCGCAGCTTCTACATTTTTGTTTGTCGAGGCTCATCTCATTCATTATTAAAAGGATTTACAACGTCATGGAAATGCATCTCAAATCACGTCACAATCAATGTACCCGTGATTAGAAACACATTTCGACTCCGTTGAGAATTGGATTTGGGTCACATAAATGTGCACCCGAGTTAAAGAAGGTAAGATTTATTAAGGCGCGTCCTCAAGAGTCTAACGTATTGTTATTTTAGGAAGAGGCCGTGAAGGTTCATTAAACGGCCAAATCCAAAGTCTAGTCAATGGTTATGCATTTTATTGAGGGCCCCGACGATTTTGTGATTTATTTGGCGAGGCTCGTCTCATTTTTATTTTAAAGGATAAACATATAGTGACTACATTTTTCTATTAAGTTCGTCTCTAAAATAAAAGAAAAATCTCCTAATTATTTACATGCTGAAAAACGCAACTTATTAGTTATTAAGTTACGGCTAATGTGAATGGAAAATTGCGATCGCGTTTGTACAAGGAAAAACTGCTTTCATTTTTATATTATATTATTTACTAATGCTAGAACATGAGAGGGATACACAATAATATCAAAGCAGATTAACTATTCTTCAGATAATTTAAACTAGCATTATTAGATGAAGAAATCATACATATGCAGCCTCATTACTCATTAATTAATCGACTACATTTTTATACAAAGAGAGGAAAATTAATTTTCAAACACAGATCCAAACAAAAGAATTCAACAGGAACAAGAGCCTGATTAATATTTCATTTTTCGCTTCAAGCCAAGAGTGTACAAATGTGTACCTGGAAACAGCAGTACAAGAACAAAAGAAGTAGGAGTCAGCAACAGTAATAATGCGGCAACAGTAGGTTCAGCAACACCGCAAAACCAGTAACAACCAGTAGAATGACCCAGTAACAGATTGAAAACTCAGCAGTGCAAAAGTACAATCGCAGTCAAAGCAGAAGAGAGAAAAGATACGAGATGCAGTAGTTTCTGACTTTTAAATAACACTCGAAGAAAAGCAAACAGAATTGTTCGAGTGAAAGTTCAAATTGTCTTTCTCTTTTACTATCACAAACTCTCTCAAGTATAGAAGTATGTCAACTCTCAAGTGTAAAAAAAAATCTCTCAATAATCTCTACCCTTTTTCTCTCAATGTTCAAGTTCTAGTCCTCTTTTAATGTGTCAAATGACCATATATATATAGCAAGACCTTGTCTTGAATTCCCAACCCCAAAATATTCCCCCAATGGCATGCTTTGTCCCACTACTTAATGTTTTCTTTATTTTAAACTTTGTCCCCCATGCCTACATTAAATAAGTACATCCACCCAATCCCATTATAATTTGTCTCTCATGCTTATATTAAATAAGTACATCCACCCAATCCCATTATAATTTGTCTCCCATGCTTATATTAAATAAGTACAAGATTCCTCCCCATTATGTTTTGTCTTGTCCCCCATTATATTAAACAAGTACATCAAAAACCCCACCCCATTATATTTGTCCCCCATGCTTAACATAAAGAATCAAAATAATGTTCAATTACCAAACTACCCCTCCGACCTTGTTGCAATTACAAATCTACCCCTGAATGCAATGCAATTTACCAAATTACCCCTCTGCTCCAAACAATCAATTAATCATAACTTGACCAAAGTATAATCAAGATGACCAATTTCTCAACAATCTTCAACAACAATTATATGAACATGATGAACAACACAACTCCAAATTAATGGAACCAAATTAACCATATTGGGAACCAATCCTGGTTAATTTAGCAAGGATACAACAATACAAACAACAATATGCATGATTCAAATTAAATCAACAAATCAACAACAAACATAAACTCACATTAAATCACTTGATTTAATATGAACTTCAAACCAAGATGAACATGAACTAAATATACTTTTAAACAACAAACATGACGGATTCTAACGATTCAAACAACATTAACATTTTCTGGAAAATTCATAACAACATGAAACAAATTGAAGAAATAATTAATTAAATTTCAATTTGAATCTAACAAGCATTAAACTAACAAATATTCACTTAAACAACAACAAATATTCACTTAAACAACAATACGAACATGAAATAAACATGAAAAATAATTAATTAATCTTTCATTTGGAATCTGAAAAATTAATTTAACAAACAACACATGAACATGAACTGAAAATTAATTCAAACGATAAATAAAACAAACATTTGCCGATTTTGGATTCGAAAATATCAAAACAAAATACGGACAAAATAAAACTCAAAAATCTACTAACCGGAGATGAGCAACGATGAATTCGATCATATGGACTGTTTCGATGAACCTCAAACATGGGAATAAATCTGTCCGGACTCATCGACGAACTCAACGACGAACTCAAAACGACGCTCGACGACCTCGACTAAAACTCGACCGAACGAAAAGGTGGCAGCAGCTGGAAGTGTGCTTGGTTGCTTGCGTGAGGAAGATGAAGCAGTAGCAGCAGCTCGATGGGTCTGTTCGGCTTATGGACGTCGAAGGAGAAGGACGCAGCAACATGAGCAGCTGGTCGACGATGAGCTTGGCCATGGAAGCGACTGGGTGTAACAGTGGAAGAAGGCGACGGAACAGTAGGGTCGACGGGCCTGTTTGGTGATGGAAGGGTCTGTTTGTTGGTGGTGTTTGCTGGTGGTCGACGAGTGGGTGCCGGACTGGACGAAGGGCAGTGACGGGTTTGTGGGGGACGATGGGTTTTTGATGGTGGTTTCACGATGGGTTTTTGATGGGGAAGGTGACGGGCTGGTGGTTTTCGGCGTCGGAGAAGTCCGGACTGCGTCCATGGTGGTGGTGTTCGCAGTGGGAAGGTGATGGGTGGTGGACGCAGAAGAAGGGAGCTGGTTTGGGCAGCCATGGATGGGGTGTTTTTGGAGTTTGGAGAAGATGAAAGTAAGGAAGGGGGCGGACCATTTTTTAGGGTTTTTAGGGTTTTTGGTTTGTGTTTTGTTTTGTGTTGGATGAAAAAATGAAGAAGGGTATTGGGTATTTGGGTTAATGGGGCGGACCGGGTAAACCCGGTCTGAAGTGGACTGGGTCATGGAGAAGATTAGGCAATATTTTGGGTCTTTGGCTTACAATTGAAGAAGTGGCCCAATCCGATTTTCTTTTGTATTTTTATTCTCTTTTCTTCTTTTATTCTCTAAAACTAAATTATAAAAGTACTTAAATTATTATTAAGAACTAAATTAAGTTATAAAAGCGCAAATTAACTCCCAATAACAATTAACGCACAATTAAGTAATAATTAAGCATAAAATTGTTCATTTGGACATTAAATGCTAAAAATGCAAAAGATGCCTATTTTTGTGATTTTAATTTTTGTAAAACTAATTTAATTACTAACAATTGTAGAATTAAATCGTACATGCAAAGTGCGACATATTTTTGTATTTTTTATTAATTTAACAAATAAGCAAACACAGACAAATACAAATAATTATCCAAAAATATCACAGAAATACTCAAAATTGCAAACCAAGGAAAATCATTTTATTTTGCATCTTTTGGGAGTATCTCTCATATAGGGCAAAAATCACGTGCTTACAAGGTTGCGGCGTAATGCGAGGATCTTTAGGTGAAGGTGTTGTCTTTGCGAGCCGAACTTGAGCAGAATGCCACTAGAGTTGCCGATCTAAGTGCAGAGTGGACGAAGAAGGTGGCTGAGTTGGAAAGGAAGGTGGCTGAGTTGGAGAGGGTTGAGGGATCCCGAGTGGCGGTATTGGCAAGGGCAACGGCACTGGAAGACACTATCCGCATCCTCAGATCTAAGCGGGATGCCGATAGGGTGATGGTCGCACTAAGGGTGGCAAGGCTCAAGGAGCGGATTGGTGAGCTCGAGCGGGAAGCCTCGAGCCTGGGAGACCAAGTTGTGGCTCTCGAGGCCGAGAAGGCACAACTGTTGGCTCAGACCCATATTCAAGAATCTGCCTCTACTACTGTCCCCCACCATTTGTACGAGATATGGGTCCATGATGAGGCCCAACGAGATATATATAAAAGTTTGTGGGAGGCGGGGAGCGTTCCTGAGTCTGTTTTTGAAGATAACCGGGTAAAACCACGCGAGGCTCGTCTTGCCTACAGTTATGACCATGCGACATCGGAGGCCGGTGGGGGTGCTGAGATTGAATATGGTCTTCTTTCGGATGACGACAATGCTGGAGAGGACGGCGGTGGAGATGAGGCCAAGTGAAGTTTTTTTAGCTTTTTGCTCTTAGCTTTTTTTTGTTCTTTTGTTGTTGCTTGTTTTTTCCTTTTACGGGGGCACCACTGTTGGCCTTTTGTAAGACGCTGAGATAGTTGGTTGCCTTTGTCTGTATGTTTTTGGCTTTCCCTTATCTTTTTCTTTTCGAATTTAATTTTTTGGATTTTCTCGCAATGAGTCCCTGACTTTTTGTAGTTGATCTGGGCGAGATCGAATTCAATCTGCTAATTTGAACTTTGTTAATTTGATCGAGGTCGAATTTTTTCTTGCCAGTTTGAGCGAAGTCAGTTTTAACTTGTAAATTCGAGCGAGGTCGAATTCTTACTTGCCAACTTGGGCGAAGTCAGTTTTGACTTGTACATTCGAACGAGGTTGAATTCTTGCGTTCCAACTTGGGCGAAGTCAGTTTTGACTTGTACATTCGAGCGAGCTCGAATTCTTACTTGCCAACTTGGGCGATGGCCGGGGACCGTAAGGGTGTAAATTCGAGCGAGGTCAAATTATAACCCATTATGAGTTCAAATGAGGTCGAACTTTGGCTTGTTAATTCGAATGAGATCAAATTTTACTTTCGCTTGGCGATGGCCGGGGATCGTAAGGATATAAATTCGAGCGAGGTCAAATTATAACCAGTTATGAGTTCGAACAAGGTCAATTTTTGGCTTGTTAATTCGAACGAGGTCGAATTTTACTTCCACTTGGCGATGGCCTGGGGCCGTAAGGGTGTAAATTCGAGCAAGGTCGAATTGTAACCCATTATGAGTTCTAACAAGGTCGAACTTTGGCTTGTTAATTTGAACAAAATTGAATGTTACTTTCGCTTGGATATGGCCGGAGGCTGTAAGGGTGTAAATTCGAGCGATGTCAAATTCTAACTTGTTATGAGTTCAAAAGAGGTCAAACTTTGGCTTGTTAATTCGAACGAAATCGAATTTTACTTCTGCTTGGCGATGGTCTGGGGCCGTAAGGGTGTAAATTCGAGCGAGGTCGAACTTTGTCTTGTTAATTCGAATGAAATCGAATTTTACTTCCGCTTGGCGATGTGCGGGCTCGGCGAGTGATAAGAATGTTGCATGATGCCTTGCTTTTATTGGAGGATATTACTCATTGCTGCATCATTTTTGCATGCGTCGAGGTGAGTCCCAGTTTATCTAATCTTTCTTTCATTGGAGAATATCATACGTTGTTGCATAATTTATGTATGTGTCAGTGTGGGTCCCAATCTATCAGTCCTTTCATTGCTCGTCCTGGAGAGGCCATTAACGGGACGGGCAATGAATTTTCTGTTTGGGCTAGAATTTTCTGGGACTTGATTAATTCGAATGGAGTTCGGACGTGATTCATAATATTTGGTCGGCTAAATTGGCATAGCATTGCCATGGCGATCATACGGGCAAGCTTTGCATGTTCATGTTTTGACTGTGTTGGGGAGAATGTACGTCTCATGGGCTCACAGCCTAGTCCCAGGTTATGGACATTGTTTCTTAATAATGCCAGCTTGTTCTGAGTCGTTTGTCTGTTATTCGTAGTTAGGTGCGGTGTGGGGGGGGTCTTCCCGATTTGCCGTAGGGAGGAACTTAGGATTTGTATGTCGGCTAGCCTTCGTTCGCGTAGTTAGGAGGACGTTTTCTGTGCTGGTGACCCAGTCCCAGTCTATACAGGTTTTTCCTTCTACACTTACAGTGTCATCATTGGTGGTGGTGGTGGTGGTGGGGGGTTTGCTCGACCGTTGCCTGTGGGATGATATAGTGCGAAATGTTTTCCTAGTGTATTGTTTTGGTAGCGTTTGTTCCTTGTTCGCGCACCTGGGAGAATGCTTATGTTCCTATCCCAATCCAATAAAGAAAAATAACAAGTCGAACCCAAACGAAATCATCTGTTGCCTTGACCTGATTGGTTGGCGAGGGGAAAGGGGTGTTGTACAACGACTCGCTTCACCCCGTCCTCTAATGACGACTTCAGATTTGATCTCAGCCTCGTGCTTAGATTTACCGCTAGTCGAGTCTGGGCTTCTTATGGGCTGACAACTTACTCTGCCCGTTGGCATTTTGAGTTCGAGTCCGATCTGATCTCATCCCTAACGTTAATATAGCAAATAGGATTGCGGACGTGCCCAACGTGTAGTGGCCATAATCCTACTTTGACAACTCATACTCATGACGTACCAAACCCATCGCTACAGCACGAAGTGGATTTTGTATAGATATTAAACATAATTTTGATTTCAAGCAAAGATCTAACATTGGTTGGTTCGGTTATTTCAGAAGCTTGCCTACAAATTTCTCGAGTTGGTGTTTGTAATGAGAGGGCGAGGCTACGACAACTGGGAAGTGGAACTCCGACTGACTTTGGATCTTGAGGAAACTAAAATTTTGGCTAGAAAATCCCCACAAACGGCGCCAAATTGTTTGACCAAAAAGAGCTAAATCTTTTTATAAATTAATTAAATAGGAAGAGTTGAGGTAAATCCTAGCCAAAGATAATTTATCCTAAATCTGAGATAGAAGATAAGAACAAATAAACATAGCTGAACATGAAATTTAACCATAGAAATAATTGAATCCCCTACTGTAAGAAAAGGAAGGTGATTTTATAAATCGAATAATAATGAAGAATACATAGATAAAAAGGATCACCGTTCTGTTACGAGGTTGACCCACATACATTTGATATAATGAAACTAATGATGTATATTGATGATTTGAGCTTCCTTTCTTCTTTCTCCTTAGCGAGGAAGAAAAGATGAAGATCCTTCTTCCTCGCTGAAAATATATATGTATGTGTATGTGTTTCTCTCTCCCCTTTTTGTCCTCTCACTTAGTATATATACTAGGTATTCTCATTTACACAACATTCATTAGCCAAAGTATCTAAGTCATTTAACTGTTTGAAAGATTGACCCCCTGAAATACTGTAATATCCAATCCACCGTACAAGTATTCTGAGTACACGACCTCGGCCTTAGCAGAGGTGCTCGTCGCTATAGCGGTATACGAATACGACTTTGGCCCAAATGACACTGTTGTTCCTCTTCACGCAGATTCTTGTTTGGTCACATTTCGACCCATACAATCTCGAGATTGGGATTCCTGGTCGCGACATAAACTTTTTAACAGTTCTCACGTTTGAGTTAAGGGCAATGTTGATTGGTTATTTACGCAACTTCAACACTTGGAAATTTACAGATCATTTGAAGATTATTCCAAAGGAAAAGAATGTCAACTGCGAAACAGTCGTTGAATTTATTCGGTTGGAGTTGGTGCATTTTCATTAGAAAAGAAAGACAAACTGAAATAAATGTTGAAGCCCTATTAATGTTGAAGCCCTATCACTATGACGACTATCTTACTTCCCAAAAAAATTAAAAATGTTCGTGCAAATGATTTTTGCCATTAAGGTACCATGACCTCGTTGGGGTTTCTATAAATGTGGTTTGCTTAAAACTAGTATTCAGTTCTCTTTTTACGTAGGTAACGTTTAAACTTCGATTTTCCCCTTTACCGGTTCATTATCCATTAGCTGCAAAAAGAAAAAAAGGGGAAAAAGGTATTTTACCCATTAGTTTTCGTTTTTGGACTGTTGAATGTGTAACTACAATCTTTTGTATCTATATGATATTCACACATTAATATTATGGAGAAGTTTGTCTCCTGTCCTACGGTTTGACATATTCGTCTTCGTGAACAACACACGTTAATTTACATAATTAACTATTTTCAATGATGAAAAGGAAGTTCATTAAGACATGACAAGGACAGAAATAAGATTCTTCCACTTTTCACTATTAATAACATTCTAAATCAATTTAAAAAATCTTAGAATAATATATACTATATGATACAATAGAATTAATTGATAGTGCTAGTGAGAATGTGGAAACTTTCAAATAAGCTGTCAACCGCTCTTGTTGACTTCATTGAATTGTTTGTCGCCAAATATATCATTTTCACGACAATTTACTTGCATTAATTGATTTTTTTCCTTTCACAAAATTCTTAATTCTTATCTATCCTTTCCTTCTCGTCAAAATTAACAGGCCTTAAGCATGAAGTAAGATACTTTATCATTGTGAAGACGAGACACAAGTCCAAGACAACAAATACTATTTAAATCTATAAATTAGTGGAAAGAACATTCACTGAACAATAATTAGGAAAAAATATTTATGGTTTATTTAATTATACTAACTAACATTATAATTTCAAATTCTTCACTTGAAACGAAAGAGTGGAAACTTGACGGTATTTAAGAGGGAACAAGCAACTCAATGTAATTGGTAAGTGAAGAATTATTGGAGGGGCATAATTAGATTAGCGTGAATCTAGATATTAGGTGAAATTTTAGTTAAAATAATCTTAACATAGAGTGGAAGTTGGACCACAGTTTATAATTTTACACCACAAGAATCACAATCACAGCTCATGACAGTCAACTTCCATAATAATTTATATATTTAAAAGAGAACTAATGATGGTACTAAATCCTATAATCCTGCCACATGTTTACACATTATGGGACCATGCTGTGACATCAAGTCCCTAACTTGGATTTGTGGTCCTCCGAATCTTGTTTGATTGAACAATTTACAATTCTCTCTGACTTTAAAATTTTATTTGATAATATTTTTGTGGAAAGAGGAAACCCGCAACCGCTATCACCTTTGTCACAACCTTTGTCCTACGGGTAAGCACTTTGTGTGTACTGGGTAAATCTCCCATGTGTAATAACTTGCAAACCACTAAATCGCACTAGGTCATCCGTTTGGATGATCACCCTCCAAATTAACTGGACAACCTAAAAAGATTTTATTTGATAATATTATTATGGGTTTAAGTTATATAAACTGACAGTGTAAAATAATTTTCACTATCAAACATGATTTAACCATTTATTGTATGTTATTTACTCTATTTTTAAGTTATTAGATTGTGCTTGTTACAAACGGTTACATTTATACTGCCATTGTATATAAATTATTAATTACAACACGTTTGGAATTAGTAGGAATTTAACATATGCTTTGTCATTAATGCCTCGTGAAAACTAGGGGTACTAACGATAGAATTTGTATCAAGCTAAAAGAAACAGCTAGAGTTCGGTCAAGTTTGATAAATGGAGCTTAAATCGACTCGAGAATTAAAGGTTGGATTTAATACGAGTACCAAATAGATTATAAACTGAGTTTATTCAATTGAGAGCTCACGAGGAAAGTTCAATATTAAAGTCGAGTAAGAATTCTGTAGTACTGTGTAACATGCAAAATTCATCCGTTAGAGACAAGAGTAACGAAAAGGCAAAGTTTTTTAATTTCCTAGTTCCCATGGGCCTTGTTTATCACACACTGTCCCGTTCATGTAAGTCTAGTCTTTAAACTTGAAATATTTTTAAAAATAAGTCATAGAATGGTGACGTGTTCTAAAAAATGTTTTCTCATTTCTATATAATTTTCAGATAAAATGAAACAGTTAACATGGATAAAGGAAAGGAAGAGAAGAAAGAAGTGGTAAGATTTAAGGGACTTTTCAAGCATTGTACTTAAAACGATGCAGAATGGAGTTGCAAGTTGCAACTACGAACTTCGACTAAATCCTTGTCTTCAAGTTAACTGCTGCCACAATGACGAGCTTAAAATCTAAATGGGCCGTCCGTGCTCGTTGTGTGCCTGAACTGGTTGGTGGTATTGGGCTGACAAACTGGGCTCCAACAGACATTAAGGTTAAAATAGCACGGGCTAGGTAGTTTTCGAACTGATCATTCAAAAATAGCCAGCGTTTGTCAAGTCATTGAAAAATAGCCACTATTTTGCTGCAACAGAGATCGGTCAAGCATAATATACTGGAGTTCGGTGCACCTGTGTATGAACTTCCAGCATATTATGCTGGACCAGTATACTTTGCTGGCTCCAGTATATTATGCTGGACCGGTATATTATACTGGAACTCTGGTATATTAGACTGGAGTTCCAGTATAATATACTGGAACTCCAGTATATTATGCTGGAGTATTTTTCGAATTTTAAACAATGTTTTCGTTCAGATTTATCTTCACATGAAAAGTGACTAAATTTCGATTATTTTTGAAACTGTGGCTATTTTTGAATGACCGCTTGTAAATCTGGCTATTTTTGAATTTCTCCCGACATTTAGAGCTCTTATTATGTTGCAAATCTGAAGTATAGAATAGTGCCCCAATGAAAAGCTCATCTTTTGTTCCGCCAATTAAGTTTCGGATTTTTTCGTTCCTATACAATATTTGAAACTTTTTTACCAAAATTATTAGAAAAATCTCACTTTATACTCATTAAACCCAAACTGTTTACCCTTTACTACCCAAGCCCAAAAGATTTACTTTTTCTACCTATACAGCCTAAACTATTTACCTCCTACCCAATTTCTGTTTAATTTTTCTAAACAAGCAGAGTCTCACACCCCAATATTCATTTACCCTTTCAAAAACCACTCATAGCTTAGTCTTTTTAGTGGGAGATAAAAATTCAGTACAAACCCATGCATTTACCCTTTTTTAGAACTTTTTATATAAATTTTAAAAGATAAATTTTTATATTATTGTAATGAGTTTCACTCCAAAATCCTCTTTCTATATTAGTATATTCTTTTTTGTGTATTTATTTGTATTTCTGAACCCATGTGTTGTTATATATTAAGTTTTCCAGATCTAATTTTTGTGTGTGTATGAAGACCTACCATTGTTGAGCTTAAAGCTCCTGAATTTTAAATTTTGTTTTAAAGATTTATTGTTTGATTGAAGCTCCTAAATTTAAAATTTATTTTGAAGATTTATTGTTTGATTCGATGTGGGTACTATAAAATATTTCTTATAGTACCTTCAAGTAAGCTTCCCAAATCTAAAATTTTATATGTGTTTGAATATCTACCATTGTTGGGCTTGAAGCTCTTGAATTCAAACTTTTTATTTTAATGATTTCTTGTTTGATTCAAAGTGAGTGTTATTAAATATTTCTTATAATACCTTTTGGAAGTTCATACTGAAATTTGATCGCATTTGGAGCTGATTTGAGGCGATTGAGATCAAATTTGTTTGTTAAAAATCAAAGAAGAACATAGTTACCCAACAATATACTGCTATGGTATACAATATGTTGTAGGAGTATATAACTATACTGCAATAGTATACTGTTATAGTATATAATATACTGCAACGGTATATTGTAATAATCGAAAAAGAACACAATTACCTAACAGTATACTGCTACGGTATACAATATACTATAGGAGTATATAACTATACTGCAATAATATATTGTTATAGTATACAATATATTGTAATAATATGTAGTATACTGTAATAGTATACAAAATACCACAACAATATACTTTGACTGCTATTTGTTGAATCATCTAGGTGTTATTGTGCAAAGCTAAATGTATGGTTATAGTAGCATTATATTGTTATAGTATACAATAAAATACAACAGTATACCATAACAAATAAGTCATTTTTTATTTTTATTTTTTAATTTTTCCAGCTAGGTCCTTGCAAATGTTTTCTTAAATGATTTTTTTTTGTGGATTTCCATAAAAATAATATTAATTGTATATGAAGTATTTGTCGGAAGAAATAAAATTATAATATTGAAAAAAAGTACAATGAAATTAGAAAAGGAACGCGAAATTAAAATAATAAACAAAAAAACAAGAAAAATAATAAATAAAAAAAGAGCCAAATTGAGTATAAAACCAGATTATTGAATAAAGAAAATAAAGAATAATATGATTCTGGAAAAAATATATGAACACGAAAAAAAAGCAAAGAAACAAAAAAGAAAATGAGAAAAAAAGAAGAAGAAACAATTACCCACAAAAGCTGCAATGGGTAGGAAGGGCAATTAGTTTGGTGGGTAGAAAAACTAATAGGTAGGTAAGGGTAATTAGTTTAGTTTTTGTGGATAAAGCTATAAAACTCCCAAAGTTATTCTAATTTTGTATATTACCCGCCCTAAACCAGGATTACTTACAAATTATATACATTTCACCTTAAAAGGCTCCAAATCCATTATTAGTGTCTTCAATCAAAGAATTTAGTTACACGCTTTTCCCTTTTTCTTTCATCTCTCCCCTTTTCTCTCTAGATCGAATGTATATTTAGGGATTTCTGTTTGGTAATTGTTTCAAAATACATTCGTCAAAGCTATGAGATACTGCTGAAGTTGTCATCTTTCTTTTTTTTGGGTCTTTTTTTCCTTCTTTTATTTTGCTGGTGGATTTAATAATGGAATAGGAATTTTGTGATTATTAATGTGTTGCAACAATATAATAGTTTTTCTTTGCTGATAGTCCAGATAGGAAAGTACTATCAACACCAATAGTTGATAGGTCACCACGTGTCGACCCACTGGAGAAAAAGATTATCTCATCAATGAGCAAGAACCAAAGACTAAAATTTAATGTCTCCAAAAGCAGGCAACGAAAAACCTACATCGAATGTTGTAGCTGAACAAAATTTAGTATCTCCTCGGACTTCAGAGAAGATAAAATCAACTGAGAAAAGAACAATATATGATACATCAACATACAAATTAAAAATAAAATCGTATAAATTTAATGCAAATTTGAATATATATACAACAACATACATAGTAAAAATAAATTTCATACAACTAATTATATATTATGCAACTTATCTACAACTTTCATACATTATTTCTACCGAGTTAAATACAACTACAATATCATACAACTTAAATATAATTTTCATACAAATTAGATACAATATGTCTTTTCTATATTTTGTATCTGATCGTATATATTTTTTATGTGGTGTGTGCTTCTTCCTCTCTAAAATTTCAATCAAAACTTACTCTCTTAATACAATTTTGATACATATCAACAAATTTATGTAAAAAGATATTATTGATAACTTAAATACAAATTTTATACAACGATTCATACATTATACAACTATTTTTCAACTTTCATACAACATTCAAATAAATATATATATAAAACTACAACAGAATACAATTTAGATACAATTATAATACAACTTTACTATAATTTCATAAGTATATTGTATGTCATGTGTTTTTCTTCGAGTTCTAATATGAAATTCAGCCAAAATCTTAGTCAATCAATTAAATAGAATGAAGAAAAAAATTAATCAAATAGCATGAGAGAATGAAAGAAAAGAGAAAAAGCCCAAGACACCCGTTGCACCATAATATCACGAATTCATGAGTTTTTAGTTAAGATATATGTATAACTAATTCAACTGAGTTTTCTATCTTTCCATAGTAATTTAAAGCCGATAGCATAATCAGATAAAAATTATTCGTTGAAGGACATTAGCTAAAGAAGAATTTTGTGATGCTTAATTGTGTGAATATTAGAGTGCCAATAGGTGTTGTTATGTCAAATATCACCAGTTTCTCAAATTATACATGGGGAGGCAACTAGATTTTATTATCATACAACTATTTTTCAACTTCATACAACATTCAAATAAATAAAAAAATATAACTACAACAGAATACAATTTACCTACAATTTTACTATAACTTTACTACAATTTCGTAAGTATATTGCATGTCATGTCTTCTTCTTCTTCTTCTTCTTCTTCTTCTTCTTCTTCTTCTTCTTCTTCTTCTTCTTCTTCTTCTTCTTCTTCTTCTTCGAATTTCAATATGAAATTCAGCCAAAATCAAGTCTAATCTTCACCAAACACCCTCAAAATTGAGATATAATCTCCAAAAAATATTCTCAATTGTTTGCAACAACACTCAATCCAAATAAATAATAGTTTTTGAAAACTCAAGTTCGAATTCAAAGCTTTGAAGCTTTTTAATGGTTATCAATGGTGGAGAATCAAACATCTTCAAAATTTATTAATTGACAATTTTAATTCGAACATTAATTGTGCAACATGAAAGGGAGTTGCTAAGTTAAAACGATTGAAATCCTTTGATGAATTCCATTAAAACTCTATACAACAAGAAAGCATAAAAAAACAGCGAACATCAAATGAAGAAAAACCGGGGGGGGGGGGAGAGGGGGAGAGAGAGAGAGAGGTGAGTATAAAGGGATAAGGAAATAACTGATATTCCATATTCAATTCCTAATATAAAAGGATACTCATTTAAAACTTATTTGTATATAATTGGTAAATTGTATATGACCATGCAATTAAATTGAAACTTGAGTAGGGAGGGTAATAAGGTTTCAAATAGTGTATAGGAAGGTAAAATTCCAATTAAGTTTTAGGTTATCACATTTTGACTGGTTCTACATATTTCATCATCATCTATTATACTACTATTCTTTTAAAACATCTAGTCAAAATGTCTAAATTATCTGTATTTAGGTACTACAATCTAGTCTAATCTCATCTCAACTTTACTTTTTTTAGGGTAAATTTCACAAATGGTCATATAACTATGACTTTTTTTCACCAAAGTCATATAACTTTATTTTCTCACACAAAAATCATATAACTATAATATTTTTCCAATAAAGTCATATAACTATGTTTTCTCACACAAAATTATAAAACTTTTACTAACTCACACAAAAATCATAGTGATCTTTTCAGTAGTATTTTCTTATTTTGTAGTTTTTATTTTTTATTTTCAGTCTAATAAATAATAATCCAATTAAAATAGGGATGACCTAACCCGACTTGGCCTACCGACCCAATACTCATATATATAAATTAAAATAATACTAAAAGTGAATAATAAATCCTTCAAAACATTATACTTAATTCTATCTTTTATCTTTCTCAAAATTTTTATTCAAATTGATAGCATTTTTATTTCAAGTGACCTCTAATTATACCTTTTATTTCTTTATTTTTTTTTTGTCAGAATCTCATGCATTCCGAACTATATTTTTTATAGGGGAAGAATTCACTTTTCATATTATTTTAACTTGCGTATATGGTTATTGGGTTAGGCTGGGTTGGGTCATTCCTATTTTAAGGGAAATACACACATATATAATAAATAGATATTTTATCGGCTATTATTTTTGGGAGAGATAAAAATATACTCATATTTTTAGGTAATTATTAATTAAATTGAAAATAAAAAATAGAAAAAATGTAAAATAAGAAAATAGTACAGAAAAATTTGTTTTCCGGCCACTATGATTTTTATGTGAGTTAGTGAAGGTTTTATGATTTTTGTGTGAGAAGACAAAGTTATATGACTTGTGAAAAATCATAGTTATATGATTTTTGTGTGAGAAAACAAAGTTATGACTGTTTAACCAAAAAATGAGATTTCGGTCAAAGCTTTAATTTAGAAGAACTCGGGTTACTGATAATCAAAAGTATATATGAAAGAAAGTAATTTGGCTAACAATAGAAAAGCAAGCAAATCGGTATATTCAGATAATATTTCGTGTCCTTACAATTGACCCATTCTCTCCCTTTTATAGCTATTTTGGAGATATGCATTTTGCCTTTGTCATAATAAGGCCATTATAGACAATTAAAGACATTAAATGCTACGTTACATAATCATTGTATTTAATACAGATTCTCTAACGTTTTAGTATTTAAGGCTCATTAAATACTGTATCTATACTCCCGTGAACTGTCAAATTTATTCCCTTTGATTCTTGGACTTAAATAGGTACGAGCGTTGAATCTTTTGAGTATCTGCTCGTGCTTCCTCTTATGCCTCTGCTCGTATCTGTTGCAACTCGTGCCTCTTTGCCAATCATAACTCTTTGACCAGTCTACGTGTCATGACACGTCATCTTTCAATCACTTAAATATGTAAACTCATTTTTTCCCCAATACAAATAGTCCCCCCACTTGCCATTTATTCATCAATTGAATATTTGGGAAGTGGAATTCATTAAAACGGAAATTTGTGTCACCATTAATGCTATAATAAAATTAACACCTCATTTGTTACTTCCATTTAATGCTCTTCACGTGTGGCACCCTTCTACTGGATCTGCAACGTTGCAGCGTTTTTTAGGGCTTTTTCATAGCTTTACTAATCACGAAGCGTCAGTTCTCATTATGACTTTTCCATCAGTGCTCCTTTTACTTTGACGGTTGCTTCGTAGTATAAATATAATTTTCTTCTTTGTCTTTATCATATAAAGTTTTCAAAATATTCAGTTCTTGAATCTTTGTTCGTTTCTTCCTCGTACTGTCATGTCTTCATCAAACCCTAACCCTAGAAGGGTCCCCATAGTTGATAACTTCTCTGATGTCCTCAGTAGGAGCAGAAGAGGAGGCAGGCTTCGTAATTTGGGATCTTCATCCTTGCGTGGTTCTTCTCTTCCTTCGCCTAGTTCTGGCCCCTCTTCTAGAACTAGGGGTTCTCTTTCACAAAAATCTTCTTCTAGGGGTAAAGAACCTTCTGAACCTCTTCGTGAACCTTTAGTAGAGGAAATTGTTCCTGTGGAATTATCTTTTTACAATGACAGAGAATCTCTTAGAAATCAAGTATCTTCTTTAGACCGTGCTGATATCTATCCCAACTAAATTATAGAAGGTTTGATTTCTTTAGTTCGTAGAGACTGCCATTGGGATCATGACTTTCCTATCATTATTCCCAATCTGAATCAAATGATTACCTCCTACTTAACCGAATTTTCATTTGTCTATACGTACCCTTTTACTTTAGGATTCAAACCTGTTATTGATCCTGTTATTCTCGAGTTCTGCCATTTCTTTTATGTTTGCTTAGGTCAAATTGGCCCAATAATATGGAGGGTTGTTGCCTGTTTGAGGCATTTGACCAACACAACCAGTGTGTCTTTTACTTTCCCGCATCTGATTCACCTGTACTCCCATAGACTCTTTCGCAATGGTGTTTTTACACTAGTAGCCAGGAGCAAAAGAGTTTTAGTTAGCCTTGAAAATGACAAAGACCGTGGCTGCTATGCTAGGTTTGTTGCTGCCCCCACTATTGGTTTAGTGGGTGATGAGAACGTTCCCTTCCTTGAGAAATGGAATTTTGCATGTGAGTCTTCTAACTTTCTCGTACCTTTTTCTTCAATTTTGTTGATTTTCTAATTTTGCCTTTCTTTTTCAGCAACCATAGGAGTTGTGGAAGATGTTCCCAATTTCCGTGATTGGGTAGACAAGCTGTTGAAGATTTTACCAATGGATGGTAGATCTTGGAAGACTATTTCCCAACGATTTGGTTGGAAAGTAAAAACTCATGGTAAGAGTTTTTTTTATTTTACTTTACATATTGTTTCCTCCTGAACTTATTTCAATCCTTCTTTCTATCAGGATTTGATATTCGAGGAGTTACTACCGAGGCAGTCACGGCTTCTCGTATCTCTTTGGAGAGGGCCCAAGAAATAATCTTGGGTTCTTCATCAAAAGAAAAGTCGTTGATGACCAAGGCTCTGAAGAAGAGGAAGATGGGGGCTCTTTGGTAACAAGGCCACATGCTCATAGACACATCATTTCTGATGATGAAGAAGAAGCATCCCCCCGCCATTCTATTCCCCTTGCCGAGTCTGTTGAGTCCCCGGTGGTGATTCTTGACGATGATGTTGCTCCCGCTGCTGCTCATGACTCTGTTGAGCAGCTTTTATCAGTGGGTTTGGTAGTGAAAGTTTAGGCCCAGATTTTGATGAAGCACCTTTGGCTTCTTTTTCTACTCCCGTATCTGTGACTCTTTCTTTGCCGATCTCAGCTGTTTCCATTCCTCCCCAGACTGTTTTTACTACCTCTATTGTTCCACCTTCGACAATTCCTCCTCCACTTACTCACCATGCTGAGGTTGGCTCCTCAAGTAGGAGTAGTGCTATGAGGCAAGTGATTATTGAAGTCCCCGCTGAGGGAAATCTTTTGAGGAAATCGGGTCAAGCAGATATGTGGTTAAAGCCCTTAATTGGTCATATTGAGAGAGCCAAGCTAGAGAGCCATAGTTCCTTGACCTTGATGAATGACATTGTGCATGCTTCCTTAAAGGTATTCCCCCTTTTCTTTTTTCCTTTGTTGTGCTTTAAAATTTTTCTATCTTTGAGATTCTCATTTCCCTTCCTTTTATATATATATATATAGGCCAATCTCATCGGCACGGAGATGATGAAAAGGGTTGCCCTCTCATAGCAATTAGTGCGTGATTCTATATTAAAGGCGTGCAATTGGAAGGAACAATATAAAAGCCTTCAGATTGATGTGGAGTACTTAGAAGAAAGTAAGAGTACCTTGGAGCAACAGGTACAGGCCTTGACTTCAGAGTTGGCAATTAAAAAGGCTTCCTCAAGTCAAGCGGGTAAAGAAAAGGCTCATCTTGAAACCTCTTTCTCCGAACAGTTGTCCAAGGCAAGTGAAGAGATTAGAGAGTTAAAGGCTCTCTTGGGTGAGAAAGAGGCTTATGATGGAGAGCTCGTGCAGAACTTGACTCAAGCACAAGAAGACCTCCGAGCTTCTTCTGATAAGGTTTGTGCCTTGGAAAGTTCTCATGCTTCTCTTCAAGCTTCTTATACTTCTGCCTTGGCTGAAAATGAGAAATTAAAGAATGAAATTGCTGACTGGGAAAGGGATTATGAAATTCTTGAGGATAAATCTGCCATTGAAGTGAGTTGGGCGTTTTTGAATTCTCGCCGTGATACCCTAGTTGAAGCTAGCCAAGAGACTTTTAACTTGGAAAATCAATGAAACTATTGAGAAGGCTCAGCAAACTCAAGATTTTCCTTCTCCCGTGGCCGAAGCTTCCGTGAATGTTGAAGTTGATACGGGTATCCCAACTCCTTCAAGACCAGTTGAGCCCGCTGTTGTTGATGCACCTACTTTAGTTCCTACATCTTCTTAGTGATAAGTTTAAGTCATTTGAATTTCTTTGTGTTGTTTTGTTTTTTGGGAAAATTGTGGTAAAACCCTTGGTCTCATTTAAAGGTTTGTTTTGGAAATTCAAGTCCCCGGACCTTTTATGGGGCAACATGTATAAACAATTTTATGACTAAGTTCATACTTAGTCTAAGCTTTTTAATATTAAGAAGTTTCTCGTTATTATTTTGAACTTCCATTTTGTTTATTCTTGCCTTTATTTCTAAGGACTTATAGAATAATTTGCATTTTTATTCTTCAAAAATGCTTCTGTTAACTTCATGAATATTCAAATTAATTACGAATTTTATAAAAGAGGGCCCTTTTATATTCGACACTTAATGAAGAAGACGTCTCAACTTCATAATGGTGTTAACATACGATAAAAGAAATAGGAATACACATGTTTCTTTGAAATAACTTTGACAAGTTTTTATTTGAACTTTGTCTAGTTTTGAATAACACTTTACACGTATTTGAATTACATCTATAACTTTCTCGTAACTGTTTTTCTTGTAACAGATTTAAAAAAGAAAAATTAAACACGAGGTTTTTATCTATAACCCGCTTTAGTACATAGCCTTTACCCTAACTATGGTAAGGTTTTTCTTTAGCCTTAGCTCGTGACTTCTTGAGTCATTCAATGAGTGAACGTTACAGGGCTTGATCTTCTTTGCCTTCCTTATACACATGCCCGTGTATATTATGTAGTCCCCCAAGTGTTTGAGCGTTGAAGTATGAAGCCTCGAGCACTTGATTGTTCCTCTCATTTGGTCCTTTCCCCGTAAAGGAAGAGCATACAAGACTCAGAGGTACAATTATAGATGAAGACTGCTTAACCCGTTTGAATTTCTATCAGAATAATTGTAACCCTAGGCCAGAAAGTTTAATTTATTCCATGTGCCTTGCAGGTTGTGACTCATCATTTAGTACGGGTTAACATTTTGCCTATCATCTAAATCGTTAGTAAAGTTTTAAAAATTCAAAAATTAAATTTTAAAATATGGATACCTGACCGTGGGTATTCTTCAGAAATAATATCTCTTTAGATGAACAGCATTCCAATGTGACGGAAGTATCTTGTCATCCATTGTTTCCAGCTCGTATGCTCCTTTACCTGCAATATCATGAATTCTATAGGGTCCTTCCCATGTTGGACTTAATTTCCCCGAGTTAGCTGCCTTCGTAGATTGAAAAACCTTTTTGAGCACGAAGTCCCCAATTTTGAAGAATCTGAGGCGTGCTTTTCGGTTGTAGTATCGTTCTATGACCTGCTTCTGTGCTGCCATTCTTATTAGTGCAACTTCTCTTCTTCCTTCAAGTAAATCAAGATTTACATGCATTTCCTCGTCATTAGATTCTTCTGTCGCTTGTGTGAATCGGGTACTCGGCTCTCCTATCTCAACTGGAATTAAAGCTTCAGCTCCATAAACCAATGAAAATGGTGTTTCTCCTGTACTTGTTTTTGCTGTTGTGCGATATGCCCATAAAACACCAGGTAACACTTCTGGCCAATTACCTTTGGATTCCTCTAAACGCTTCTTTAAATTGTTGATAATGACTTTGTTTGTTGACTATGCTTGCCCATTACCCACATGATGATAAGGTGTAGATGTAATCCTTTTAATCTGCTAACTTTGAAAGAACTCTGTGATTTGAGTGCCTATAAACTGAGGACCATTATCACACACGATCTCTTTTGACACACCGAATCGGCATATGATATTCCGCCAAATGAAATCTCTAACTTTATTTGCTTTCACTTGTTTAAATGCTCCTGCCTCTACCCATTTAGTAAAATAATCAGTGAGTACGAGAAAAAATTTTACCTGTCCTTTTTCTTGCGGTAGTGGACCCACGATATCCATCCCCTATTTCATAAATGGCCACAGTGCGATGACCGGATGTAATAGCTTTGCGGGCCTATGCATATTATTACTGTACCTTTGGCATTTATCACATTTAGCCACGAAACTTTCCGCTTCTTCTTACATTTTGGGCCAATAATAACCTGCCCTAATTAAGGTTCTTACCAATGACCTTCCTCCTGCGTGATTCCCACAATGCCCCTCGTGTATTTCTCTCATTACGTATTTTGTCTGAGAAGGTCTGAGGCATCTTGCTAAGGGACCACCGAACATTTTTTGGTAAAGATTGCCTTGCTTTAAGCAATACCGAGCAGCCTTTTTTTGAAGCGCATGAGCTTTTTTCTTATCTTCAGGGACGGTAGCATACTGCAAAAAAGCAATAATCTCGTTCCTCCAATCCCAAGTTAAGTTATTAAAATTTACTCATTCTTATCGAGGTCGAGAACTGAATGAAACAAATGAATAACTGAAGCATTTTCATTGTTTGCCACGTCTGCCGCAGATACAAGATTAGCTAGGGCATCGGCTTCAACATTTTCATCCCTTGGTATTTGTGTTACTTTCCAGGTTTGAAATTGCTTTATCAAATCTCATACCTTCTCTAAGTATTGCTTCATCCTTGCTTCCCTGGTCGTATAAGTCCCCAGCATTTGATTAACTATGAGCTGTGAATCGCCTTTGATTATAATCTGATTTATGCCAAGTTCTCGTGCCAGTTCTAAACCTGCAATCACAGCTTCATACTCTGCCTCATTGTTAGTTATAAAATGACATTTTATGGCTTGTCGAATGGTTTCACCCGTAGGTGGTACCAGAACAATCCCTAAACCAACACCCTTTACATTAGATGAACCATCAGTAAACAAGGTCCAAGTTCCTGGGTTAGCTCTGTTGAATACCTGCAACTCTTTTTCCGCTTCTAATTGCATCCCTTGGCTAAAAGTAGCCATGAAATCAGCTAACACTTGAGATTTTATAGCAGTTATAGGTTGGTAGGTGATATCATACTCATTTAATTCTATAGCCCATTTAGCGAACCTACCTGAAAATTCATGCTTATGTAACATATTGCGTAATGGATAAGCAGTTACTACAACAATAGGATAACATTGAAAATAAGGCCTTAATTTTATAGATTCCATAATTAATGCAAGTGCAAGCTTTTCCAGTTGAGGGTACCGTGTCTTCGCATCTAATAAAGATTTGCTAACATAATAGATTGGAGATTGTCTACCTTAGTCCTCACAAACTAAAACAACAGTTACCGCTACTTCTGAAACAACAAGGTAGATGAGCAGTCTTTTCCCAGCCTTTGGTTTTGCGAGCAATGGTGGATTTGATAAGTATGTTTTTAAATTTTTGAGTGCCTGCTGACATTCTTCGTTCCATTCAAAGTGATCTTGCTTTTTAAGAGCTGAAAAGAATTTAAAGCACTTTTCTGATGATTTAGAAATGAATCTTCCCAAGGCTGCAATTCTTCCTGTCAACCTCTGCACTTTTTTTTTGCTTGAAAGCATATCAGGAATTTCTTCAATGGCCTTAATTTGTGCGTGATTCACTTCAATACCACGGTTAGAAAAAAGAAAACCCAAAAACTTACCTGACGCGACATCAAATGCACATTTCTCCGGATTTAATTTCATATTAAATTTGCGCAAAATCTGAAATGTATCAGACAATTGTGATATATGATTTCTCGAATGCTGAGTTTTAACGAGCATATCGTCTATATAAACCTCCATAATTTTTCCCAGATATTCTTGAAACATTTTAGTAACCAGCCTTTGATATGTTGCACCAGCATTTTTGAAACCAAAAGGCATTACTTTATAACAGTAAGTCCCCTGTCTGTTATGAATGAAGTTTTTTCCTCATCTACCGGATCCATTTTGATCTGATTGTACCCTGAATATGTATCTAAAAAACTTAATAGTTCATGACTTGCAGTAGCATCAATTAGCTGATCTATATGAAAAGAATCTTTAGGACAAACTTTATTAAGGTCTGTGTAATCTACACAAACTCGCCACTTACCATTCTTCTTTGGAACTACAATAGTATTGGCTAACCAATTAGGATACTTTACCTCGCGGATGAATCCAATCTTTAGCAATTTTTGAACCTCTTCTTGAATCACCTGGTTCTTGAAAGTTCCTTACTTTCTTTTCTTTTATTTGACATGAGGGTACGTTGGGCCTTCATTCAATTTGTGAGTCATTACCTCCGGTGGTATTCCTGTCATATCAGAGTGGGACCAAGCAAAACAGTCCACATTAGTTTTCAGAAATTCAATTAACTTATCTCTCATGCCTTGGCTTAGATTGGCCCCTACATAGACTTTCTTATCAGGCCATTATGCAAATAACACTACAACCTCCAATTCTTCAATTGTTGTTTTGATATTTTTGTTTTCTTCTGGTTCTTGAATGGTATCAGGCCTTGAATCCACATCTGTCCGCCCTTGTTCAGTTGAGATTTGTGCTGTGGTGCCCTCAACTGTCTTCTATGATTTCTATTTTTCTTCTTTTTTCGTACTTGAATTTGCTACAGAGTTGATGCTCCTAGATGTATGTTGATAACCGCGAATTTGACATATTCACCATGGCGATGGAAATTTAATAACTTGATGCAAGGTTGAAGGAATGACATCCATTTCATGGATCCATGGTCTCCCAAGGATCATATTGTAAGCCATCTCTATATCTACTACTTGAAACTTTGTATCTTTGACAACTCCTTCTGCGAATATGGTGAGTGTTACCTCTCCCTTAGTCACAACATTAGAATTGTCAAATCCAGATAAAGTATGCGCCTTTGGTATTAATTTATCCTCAGCTTGCATCTCACGTAATACTCTTAGCAAAATAATGTTCACGGAACTACCTGGATCAATCAAAACTCGTTTCACATTAGTATCATGTACAATTAAAGATATTACCAGGGCATCGTTATGAGTAGATAATACGCTATCTGCATCAGCATCATCAAATATAATGATGTCTTCCTCTAATACATGTCGCACCCGTTTCCCTTGGGTAATTGTGACTTTGGAAATTTTATTAGCTGCAGTGTACGTTATGCCATTGATGTCTTCACCCCCGCTTATAACGTTGACGGTCCTTTTGGGAGAAGGTGGTTTAGGGGGTTCCTGCCTATTCTTCATGTAAGCTTGCTTACCTTTCTCACTGAATAACTCGGTGAGATACCCTTGTTTTAATAAATAATCAACTTCACTTTGTAAAAATCTGCAGTCTGCTGTTTTATGCCCGTGATCATTATGAAACTCACACCAATGATTAGGGTTGCACATGTTTGGATTCGATCTCATCTCTTTTGGCCACCGTACCTTGTCACCCATGCTTCTCAAAACAGCTACGAGCTTGGAAGTGCTTACATTGAAATTGAAATTTCTATCATCATCTTGTGACTCATGGGTGTTTCGATCATTCCTAAATTTTGATGAAGAGCCTGACTCTCTATTCCTTGATCTGTGATCATACCTTTGATTGTCCTGTTTTGACCGTGAATCTTTTCCCGCAGGTCCCATGTATGGCTCATACCTGTTTTTACTCGACCTTTTTTCGATTTTCGCCCATTTCGAACTTACTTTTCTTCTTTTTGGAATCGTGGAACAGTATCTTCTTCTATCCTTAGCTTCGTGCTATACCTGTTGTAAACGTCACTCCATGTTGTAGCTAGGAATTCACAAAGACTTTTCTTGAGTCGTCTCGTAGCTTCTGAGCTCTTTTCATTCAAATTACTTGTGAAAGTTATAGCTGCCCAATTATCAGATACACATGGTAATATCATTCTTTCACGTTGGAATCTGTCCACGAACTCTCTAACCAATTCTAAGTCCCCTTGCTTGATCTTGAAAATGTCTTCCATTCTTTTTTCGACTTTTTGAGCTCCCGAGTGTGCTTTGATAAAAGTATCTGCAAGCTCAGCAAAAGAATTTATAGAATTTTCAGGTAAAAGAGAATACCATGTTAATGCACCCTTGGTGAGTGTTTCACCGAATTTTTTGACTAATACTGATTCAATCTCCTGCTTGGTCAAGTTGTTGCCTTTTATGCCTGTTGTGAATGTAGTCACGTGGTCTCGTGGGTCTGTTGTTCCATCGTATTTTGAAATATCAGGCATTTTCAATTTCTTTGGAATTGGGAGGGGAGCAGCACTTGGCTTCCAGGATTGTTGCGAATATTTATCTGTATCTATCTCTTTGATTACGGGCGGCACCCGGGTATTTGCTCTATGCGGTCACTTTTCTCCTTGAGCTGTTTCTACAATGTTAGTACTAAACTTTGAAAATCAAAATTGACTAAGTTACCTGGTTCTCCCTCCTGTGATTCGTTGGGGGTTCCACCACTACCTGAATTAACAAGTCCGGAACGAGGGTTCTCCAAAGTGTTGTTATTTGGAGTGGGTGTGGGTGGTGCAGCAGGTAACTGGCTAGCAAAAGCCTCAAGAACTTTATTGACATGTGCAGCAATTAGTTTCTGCAAAGCTTCATTGATAGCTTCAATATTTTCAAATTGAGCGTTTCCATTTGTATGAGATCCGTCAGGAGAGCCTTCACGAGACCGCCGAGGAGAGCCTCGTGGAGAAGGGAGCGGGGTTTGATTACCCTGTGGATTTCCCTGAAGTTGTTGGTTTCCTTAGTTTCCTTGAATGTTGTCATTGTTGTTCGACATGGTTGATGCAACAAGGAAAGTTAAGCTAAAAAAGGATAGATTATCTGATTCCCGGTAACGGAACCAATTTGTTTAACCAAAAAATGAGATTTCGGTTAAAGCTTTAATTTAGAAGAACTCGGGTTACTGATAATCAAAAGTATATATGAAAGAAACTAATTTGCCTAACAATAAGATAAAGAGAAGAAAAACAAGTAAATCGGTATATTCAAATAATATTTCGTGTCCTTACAATTGACTCATTCTCTCCCTTTTATAGCTATTTTGGAGATATGCATTTTGCCTTTGTCATAATAAGGTCATTATAGACAATTAAAGACATTAAATGCTACGTTACATAATCATTGTATTTAATACAGATTCTCTAACGTTTTTAGTATTTAAGGCTCATTAAATACTGTATCTGTACTCCCGTGAACTCTCAGATTCATTTCCTTTGATTCTTGGACTTAAATCGGTACGGGCGTTGAATCTTTTGAGTATCTGCTTGTGCTTCCTCTTATGCCTCTGCTCGTATCTGTTACAACTCGTGTCTTTTTGCCAATCATAACTCTTTGACCAGTCTACGTGTCATAACACGTCATCTTCCAATCACTTAAATATGTAAACTCCATTTTTTCCCAATACAATGACTTTGGTGAAAAAAAGTCATAGTTACCCCCTTTTTTTATGCTGACTAAACTTGCACCCTCACTGATTTTTTCAATTAGCACAATATCATCAAAATAGCATACATCATGAGATCTCATCTTGTTTAGTGTTAGCAGTCCATCCATAACTATGGTAAGTTAATGAACAACATGTTTACATTTTCTTCCGCATATTTTCATCAATCTTCTTAGCCGAAATATAACCTTCGTCGCAAGTAAGAAGAAAAAAGAAAGGAAATTAATCAACACCTGAAGAAATAGTTATAGTTTATTTTTTTATGATCTAACATTTACAATATTATCATGCCCTAGCATATGTAGAATAGATGTAATACTAACAGTTGTGCAAAACAAGATAGGAGGAGGAGGGTAAGAAAAAGGCAAAAAGAGCTGCAATGGACGGCTACAACAGAAAAATGTGTAGTTGCGAAGCGGGAGGAGGGCACAGGCATGAGGAATATTCAAATGAGAAAACTTAGGAAATATCTCTATTCTCCACTCAAGCCTGATATTTTCCTTATACAACTTAACCATTAAGTTATAAGTTTATACCAATTAACAATTACCGTCATATCTATGAGAATTGGAAACTAAAAGAAAACTATAATTAATCATCAATCGCATTCAGGCTGTAACCTCGATAATTTACTTTGGAACTTTATAATTCAATAATTCATAAGTGGCTAAGAGCCACAAAACTGTCCTAATGCCAGTACACTATCAATATAATAGCTAGGGCCTATAACGATGATTGATGAAGCAGTATAACCAAAAAAGGTAGGTGCCAACTTCTGGATATTATTAGGCGAAGCTAAATTCACCCAGAAACAAAACAAAACAAAACAGTAATTATGATACGAAACCATAAAGCAACGTCCAGATCATAAGTTATACAGATAATTAGCACGCAGAAAACCATACAGGACTAGTATATCGACTCACTGGACCATGCTATTATTTGCAATTCACTTTCCATCAACAACAATATTTTAAAAAAATATAGGATTCGTCCTTCCTTGAAAAAAGACTACCAAATAGGGATACTGCCCACATTTGTTAATTAATTTAGAGTAATGAAAGTATGCAAGACAATGATAGCTTTAGGTAGATGAATTAAGAGATCTAGTGATAATGGTACCGCCGCCTGTGCAACAATTGAGCACTCAAGAAATGCAACAATCACTCTACTGGGCCGACAGTGACACTGAGATACCAACTTGCACTATGATGATAGTTCAAATAATAGCTGAGTAGGCTCCCTCCGAAACTGCTAAAACAATTAAACTGTTCATAAACTATGTCACATGGGTATAGGTATTTCATTCAAAAAAATACAACGCAACCAAATACTATTACATACGCTAAATGAGCACATGTAACATAGTTCATGAAGCCCAGGTTGGAAGAAGGGATTGGGGAGGTTAGGGGAGGGGAGGGGAGGGGATGGGGATCTCCCTAACTCTCTTTGGTCTGCCAGAAAATAGGAAGGGCAAAAAGAGTAATTTGCCACCATCCAACACCAACTTTTTTGATTCCCTCTAAGTTTGAGGGAAAGAAGTGATTGTCTCTATCTATACTTTCTACATTTTATCACACAACAAAAAGGTAATTATGCTAGAGGAGGTAAATGAATAGAGGGTGACACACTTTAACTTTCCTTTCCCTTTAACTGAACCAAAAAAGTTTTAAGCTATGTTCAACTTTCGTCTATGGGTACGTATTGGGTACTGATATGTGCAAGTATCTGGTATGAGTAAGTTAAGCTTTTTACTAGTTTTTGGTGTACCCATACCCTTATCACACCCATTCGACATGGCTACATCAAGGTAAATGAAGGATCCACGTAACAGAAGACTGAAATGGAGTGTGTGTGTGCGTGCGTGTGCCCACTGCAAACCGCTGGCTTTGATCCGTATATGGTTGTCACAACTCCTAGAGTAAATGCCAAAATAACTTTTGGTAACCACCAAGCACCAAATTGGATGTTTCATCAGCGTCTCCACATCCTCAAACAGTGGATGACTGATTGCTGAATAGCTTGTTGACTGCCCAATTAAAAACCTTAATAAAAAGTTAGTGGAGAAACTAAATTAGGAGTGAAATCCATGGAATATCAGGAAACAAATGCTAGCAAAGTAATCATAAATGCTCTCACATCTCCTGTACTATGTTATGTAAGGTCACGTTTCTTTTAACATTAAAGCTAGATCATGTTAAAGGTTGATGTGTGGAAAGTTGGGACCAGTAAGAGTAGTTTCAACTTTCAATATAATTCACCCCACCCAACTCCCACCCACACACCTTTCTGGCCCCCCCTTCTGTACGAAACACCTATCAGACTTGCTATTTTAGCTCATACTTGCACCAAATCATCTCCACTTACTAGACTTCACATAGGAGGAAAATTATGGAGCTGGTGGTCCTCACACATACTTTCCTTTCTTTTTTTACCTTGGTTTCAATTTCACACTCTTTCATCTGGCTTCCTCATTCTACTTTGGTCCAACTAGTTTCTCCTTAGAGAGATGGAAGATAACAAATGGGAAGGGAAGAGAAGCATGAATGAAGCAGAAGAGGAACATGAAAATGCTGAAGAGGATAACAAAAGGAAGAGGGTATTGACTCTCTCTGGAAGGAATCTATCTGGTGGTGGGCCAGCACTGCCTTCTTGCCAGGTTGAGCAGTGCACTGCAGATATGGCAGGTGCCAAGCCATATCATCGCCGCCACAAGGTGTGCGAGTTTCATTCAAAGGCTCCGGTAGTACTTATTAGTGGAATCCAGCAGCGCTTCTGTCAGCAATGTAGCAGGTAAGTAACCCTGACTGAAAATCTCAAATTTTATCTGTGCCTGTCAAGCTGTATAGTGGTACTATCTCAAAAGCAGTTATGTGCACCCAAAACTTCTTTCTTAGATGACAGTTGCGAGGAACACTAACAGACACATATAGTTGCCAATAAACAAAGAAGAATATAATTTAGCTTGAGTGCTGATTCATTTGATGCAACATATTGGAATCCTCATATATCAAGAACAAATACCAATAACTTAAGCTAGAACTAATACATAGAGACAAAAGCGCAAGGCCAATAATCCATTTACAATATGCTACAGGCACAGCATTCATTTAACTATTAGACTGCGGTGAAAAAGCAAAACCCAGTCTTTTAAATAATTGATGTAGCAGTGAATCTAGGACATTAGTCGCTCTTCCAGATAAATTCGTTGGCATTCTTAGATTATAACTCTGCAATGTGTAAGGCATTGGTTGCTTCTAAGTTAAGAGACAACCGACAGCCTATAGATTCCCTTGATGTGGAACCAAAGCCAAATCAAGCAATGATGATGACTTCTTCTTTGGGTGAATTTCGCTGTCCTAAGTGCTTCTTCAAATTGAATGACAAAATGTGAATCAATAAAACTACCCTGGAGAACAGTCAATTCCTGTGGTCTGAGATCGGACCTCTTGCTTCCCCCTTCTTTAGGCAGTAGGGCATAAGGTTTATTCCAACTGAAATTGGTGTAGAAAAGATTCTTTTGTTTCCTTTGAAAGACAGAGACACTGGCAAGGGGAAAAAATAACTCACTATTACAATCAGAGATTATCCTTCTGACAATTTTTTATTTCAAAGTCATCCAGCAGACGAGGTATTCTTAAAAAAAATACATACTTCCTATGAATATCTGTAGTGTATCTAATCGGACAAGAAACTCTAGCTGCAGCCGCAGCCATCTCATTTATTTTCTAATCAGCTGCTTTCCAATTCCCAAGTCTAGGAGTATATCATTTTCTAATGAGTATGGACAAAGCAGAGCTTTTAATGTGAATTTTCATTTGTTCGTGTGATGAGGTCCAGATTTCATCAGTTGCCAGAGTTTGATGAAGCAAAAAGGAGTTGCCGGAGGCGTTTGGCAGGTCATAATGAGCGCCGCCGTAAAACTTCATATGATTCTCATGGAGAAAGTTCAAGCTGAAGCAGCATCAGCAAATGGGAGGGAATCGCCTACTTGTGGACTGATGCACAGCGAATCCTTCTAAAGTTCAAGCTGTCACATGCTCTCTATCTTCTGTCAATTTCTGGTTTCTAAACAAATTGTTACTTGTCACCTTCAACTATCTAGCTAGTAATTCTTCCTTTTCCTTATGAATAGGGAAGGAGGAAAAGAATAAGTCGCTGAATTGTCTGCCAGTATTCTCGAAATGAAATATTTATAGCCTATATAACATGGTGCATCAAAGTCTTCCATGTTGATATTCTGTCTCGCTTTACGGTGTTTCTATATTTTATTTATTTCTTGTAGTTATAATTCCTGTACTTCCATAATTTTTTCCACCGATAATCTCCGCGGGCAAGTAGTGCATGATTCAAAGCTTGGTGGATAATGGGTCTGCCCCTCTACCTTTCTCCACTATTATCTACAACTGAGTTCAAACCTGTGATGTGTGCCTAACCCACACATCAGAGTTGCGCCTCTTACCACTAGACAAAGCCCTTGGGGCACTGTACTTCCATAAGTTAGATTCTATGTCTTGAGATGCTTCCTGCCTTATGCAACAGAAAGCTCTGAATGAACGTCATACGCATAAATTCTACGAGATAAATAGCTATACATGCCCTGTTAAATTGAGGCATCTTTTAGCTTTTGACTGAACTCAGGTATATTATAGTTGGCAAAAGGTATGTTTGGTTGAGGTCAATGTACAATACAACGGATTATAAGCTAAATGTATAATGCTTTACCATTTTTAATTTAACGTACATCGTCGAATATAAATGAGACCACTAACCTACCAAACGAAGGTGAATGGAACTTTAAAGAATATGAACACAAATATCAAGTGATCATGATTTATTCTTAAGCATTAACAAACTAACTTCAAATTGGCCATCAACGGAAAAACAGAGAAAATTATAGGACAAGCCATGTACCAGATATCTTCAAAACTTGCTGATATTGTTTGGAGTTCTTCTCTTTGGTGATATTTAGCCCTTAAAATGGCTTGTGCAAGGCCCAAGAAAACAATGTGTTGAAATAGCACACCTGCATAGACTTTGTATCACAAGCTATCCTAACATCTACGTAATGATATACCTGAATTCAAGGTGCCCAAAACATGCTGAAAGCTCACAAGAACCAAGTTCTTCAAGTGCAAAAACAAATTGCCCTACATAAGAGAATTACTGCTCTCCCTTTTGATTAATACAATTTTACCTTATCAAAAAAGAGAATTACTGCAGAGTCGTGTAGTCTTGGTTTCCAATGCCTAAACAGAGGAAGGTTAACTTTCTCTCCAAGTATTAAATATTAACTTCTCTTCTTTGGCTGCTTCTCACTCGGGCAAGATTGTCTAATATTTAAATTGAGGCACGTATTATCTGGATATCCACAGTCAGACTTCAAAATCTTGAGCAACGGAATTAACTCTTTTAGTATCAGAAATCCGATCATTTCTTATGATATTTATGCAGAGGAAGATCATTATTAGAGGCAAAATGCATCAAGCTCCACATATCATATCTTTTCCTTGCAGACGAAAGTCCCTAAATGCTAGTCTGAATTACAGATTGTAACAGCCACAGAATATGCATAATACTCCAAATCCAATTTATGCAGCATGATAATTAGGAGAATTACATATTAGTAAGGCCATCTTTCACAACTGAAATTGTGTAAGACTGGTCTGTTCTGTATTCCTTCTTTTTATAAGTGAGATATAACTGTTCTTTTTCTTTCTGATAAGTTAAGATTCTTGGATGGTTTTTCTCGGGGGTAGTTTGAATTATCGTCTTTGCTACATTCAATGGAAGAAAAGCAGACCAGAACTGAAGAAAGATAAGAAGCACGAATGTAATTACATATGGTACTTCCACGTTGAAAGTACAACCAGTATGTTAATCAAAGAATAAGCAGAAGTTGTAAGGAATCAACTCCAACCAATAATACTCACTGCTATACCACCAAGACCACCACTCATTATCCCAACTCCAACATCAATCAATTGGCTCGACTCAGATCCAGATGATGCACCTTTTAATTGTAGATGCATGCAATATCGCACATATTCGTAAGTACTAAAGAAGGCAGCATTACCCACAGATTCTCTCAGTAAGGTTGCGAAGCCTCCTCGAAACATGCCTGTAAGCTGAAGAGGTTCTTTGTCAGCTTGAAGGCACAGCTTAGGCCTAAGTGGCATTGATCAAGAAATTTCTCACCCCTTCTTGTTGAACCGTTTTAAAGGGTACACTCAGGCCGCTTCCCCGGCAATGGCGCCAAAATTTGATCACGCCCAACTATGCCTCCTAAGAGATCTAGCGGTCATTGCAAATATAATCCGATTTACAAGTTCATAGGGAATTAACCTATTAATCACAGTCACTAGTTTCACAAGAATCCAAGTAATCAACCTTCAGAAATATAGAATAATGAGTTGATTGTTTACTAACTAAAAGCAAGGTAATTAGAAAGCTATAATTTTAATACTAACATAGCAAATATTGTAGACAAGATTGGAAAGGTCTAGAGTTTTGATTTCCCTATTGTCGGAATTCTCCCCGCTACGTTTTCTATAATTTCGCCCAAGTATCCTCTACCGATCATGAGTACTGTGAGTGTCGTAGCTCTCTCTCGAGCAACTACCACAATTTACTAGACATATTCTCTCAAACTACGCTAGCTGACATTAATTTACCGCTCACTACGATCGCACCAAGGTTTTGTTATCTCTAAGCCTTCCTTTAAACCCTCCGTATTGATCTCCCAAATACGTTTGGAGTGCTGTCGTTCAACAACTACCTAAATGCATACTCTCTCTCGAACAGTACACACTAAAATAGGCACAGTCAATTGAGGGCCCTTCAACCACCAACAGTAATAATATAGTTGAACAAGTAGAGAAAAGTAAATGGAGAATTTATATTAAACGCAATGAAAAAAATCATCCTTCAATAGGTTCCATCAAACCCGAGATTAGAAGTTTAGTTACTCATATTCGTAGTAATAATTTCCCAAGTATTTTGCATAAACAAATTACAAAGAAAAGATGAAGGAATAAAGAACTCGATGATTCTCTCCTCCGAAAATTGTTCCAAACGTCTTCTCCCTTCCAAAATAGCCTCCCTAGATCTAAAATGTGTCAAAAGTCCTCAAAATAGCATTTTTACATGTATTTACACCAAGTAGAGTCGGGCCCAGACGAAACACCTTTTCCTGGGCGAAATAGGACTCTGTCCCTGTAAAATTTGTACAGGCGCAGCGCGCTGGTGTAGTTTATCAGCGTGCATCAAGTTCTCTTGTCAGGCCAGTTTTTACACTACTGCGCCGCCCCATGCAGCGTGGCAGTGTAATTTTCTCAGAGTTAAATTTTTTCATCCTCTTCTAACATTCAGACGTGGTACACGACCTCCGAACACGATCCCGGCTTAATGTATTGGGCTTTTACTCAGACTTCAAAACTCCAAATTGATCCATTTAGCTCCAAATTAACTTTTGAACTCGGGATCACTTCCTGCAAGGCATAAAACACGTACTAAATATAATTCACTATCATTTAAGCCCAAACACACGTAAAAATACAGTAATTAGAGTGCAATACTATGGCTAAAATACGGGTTTCTAGCCTAACATCAACACCCCACATTAGACCATTGCTCGTCCTTGAGCAATTAAACTACACTTCACCTAGGGATGACCTTTCCATCAAACAACCTCCCTAACACACCATGCCAAAAATAATTAAAGTAGACTGAGCACCATATCATAACATCCCACCCTCAAGACTCGACTCAAAAGTACCACGCATTATTCATAACTCACCCACTTACTCCAACATAGAGGTCAATGACATTACCTTTCCTTCATAAATCAAGTGCCCTCACACAACAAAAGAGAGTAGTTCCACAAAATAAAATTTAAGAACACTTAGGAACTCAAGATAGAAAGAATTCACTCACTCTCAAAAATAATATTAATATGCCACAAAAGATGCACCATAGGCTTGCCCTTAGTGTACTACTCTACTAATCGAGCGCATTCAGTCTAGGATCAAGTAGGACTTTAATTGGTTGTAATGTAGGCGGCGGGACGGTTAGGGTATTTAGATATAAGAGTGACTACACCTCCCTAAGCACTTTAATACATATACTTTAACATTCAAACACATACTCATGTCAAACCATAACTCCACCTTCACTTCAATATATATTAACTCCATACTTTTTTTAAGCACAATTACATCAAGAGCCACCACTTATCAAGGAATATTTCTTACAACAATACAACTATTTTTTCCTTTTCTTTTTCAATTCAAGTGGCTCTTAATTTTCCAAAACACTGCACCTTTCTCCTTATTTCATTAGCTCCACTCAAAAGCCAAACCAACCACCCCACACTTTAACTTTTACAAAGTTCATTACAATTCAAGTGCTCATGAGAAGTGAAAAGGTTCAAATATATGGTCAATTCAAACAATTGGGTAGGGCTTGTAATGTGGTTGCCAAAGAAACAGGATTATAGGCTCAAAGGGGTTAACTACGATACATAACAATTAGACGGTTAATATATATATATATATCTGGCTCAACAAAGAAACGCCTATATCACTTCCAAGACTGAACAAAACTACTATTTCACTTTGCAAACACACGAGGCAAGTTCTAGACATTAAATGCAATGCACAGAATAACACACGAACCTCACACCCACATGGCACATAACTCACTCAGGATTGGGCTCACAAGACACTCTAGTCAAAGCAGTTAAGCACAGTTATAATCACACAATTTAAGGCACTTATTTAAGAGTCAAGAATTGAGCCTACGTGTCACAACTAAGGCACTTACCACTCTCAAGGCATATGCAATCAAAGAAAAATTGATCCTTTAAATTAGTTTCCTGACTAAAGATTCTTTATTCCTATAAAATAAATTTTTTTAACTACACTTGGTTCAAGCAAAACCCTTGAAAAAGAACCACGACACAAGGAAAAACCAAGGGGGAATTGCTACACTACCTAAAAAAATACTAAAATAAAAGAAATTTTTGGATTCTCACATATTTGTTTTTTTATCATTTCTTTCAACTCATCTCCCTCAAGAAACCAGTCGACGAAATCCATCGTCGGAAAGAGTCGAATTAAACACTTAAAGAATTTTCACACATTTGTTTTTTTCATTTCTTTCGACTCATCTCCCTCAAGAAACCAGTCGATAAAATCCGTCGTCGGGAAGAGTCGAACTAAATACTTAATTACTAACTATTACATGCCGATATAATTGAGAATTATAGTTTACAGACCATATTGTCTACGAAAGCAAGATACAAATCAAACAAGACCAATTGGCAAATAAAAAAAGAGTACAAATACAATCAAATAGGAGCACCCCACACTTAAGAGATTGCATTGTCCCCAATGCAAAACAGTAAAATCAAGAGTGAAAAGGTGACTCCCTGAGGCCCATGGCCTAATCATCAGCACCCTTGAAGGTGCGCAAATACTCCTCATCATCAGAGGGAATGGAGTTCACGTCCTCATCTGGTGGAAGCTGTCCTCCTCTCGCCAATCTCAACCACTATTGAGTGATAGCAGAAAGGGGGTGATCTTGTTGCAACTCCTCCAAGTCGGTCTCCCCCCGAGCAGAATGAAGGTGCAAGTCAGCAACTGTAGCGTCTCCTCAACGTGGACCAACCTCTGGTCCGAATTAATAGCAGTAGCAAGGGGGTCTATCACTAACATGACATCATAGGCCTTGATTGGATAAGACACTGGGATGGTCCGGTCATAGTGAAACTCCTCCTCTACATGGTGCGCTCGTAATAACCGAGTGATCATACTCGGGTAATGTAGACGGCGAGCCCCAAGTGGTTGCACTTTAGCCATGTGCTCCAGGATGATTTTTCCAAGATCTAACCATATCCATGTCAACAAGGCATAGATCAAACACACTATCAGCCGTGGGACATCAGTGTCACTTTGAGTGGGCATGATTCTGGCATTAATTAATCGCAAAACAATCCTAACTGGACGCTGAAATGTTCCCTTATTCATGTCCTTGTGGAATTTATTCGCATTTCGTGTCCATGCGGCAGAAGAGTCAGCGCCACATAGCTATCGGCAGATAACCGGATAGTCGCCCGACGTAGAAACCTCTGAAAGAGCTTGTGGGAATGCTCTGTGAAGCCCATAATCCGATTGATCACTTGGGAGGAGAATGTAATCACTTTACCCCGTACACGCACTTCGTACACAGCATCCAGGCTGGCCTCAGGTTGCCAGTTAGCATAGAATTCCTTGACCAAGTTCACGTTCACCGCATCACCTGGGCGAAACAGACTGTCGAAACCCAAAGCCCGAATATTATTGTATATCTCACTATATTTGCGAGCCAACTTCCCATCGTCAATAGTAACCTCAGGCTCCGGGTTCACCGTAGGGACAAATGTCTGGAACCAGTGTCGTGAAGCCCAGTTCCAGACATTTGTCCCTTGAGCTACCATTACTGCCCCCCAACATCTCTTTTTTTATATGCCTCCTGATTGCAATGTTTTATTTGTGGCCTGTAATGCCTCAAAATTTGTTATCATCCCGCTTTTGATGTCTTCCTCAATTCTTTCCCCAAGGTTGATGATATCAGAGAACTTATGGTTTTTAATAACCATCAATCTTTCATAATACTGCGGATCCTATGCTTTGACGAAGAACTTGTTCATCTGTTCCTCGTCCAAAGATTGCCTAACCTTGGCTGCTTTCGACCTCCAATGAGTAGAATACTCGTAGAAGGTTTCGGTGGGTTTCTTCTTAAGATTATGGAAAACATCTGGTGTATTCTCTGTATTGAACCTGAACCGGTCCATGAAATCTGACGCCATAATCCCGTGAGCTGCTAATGCTTCGGCCTTTGGATTACTAATAACTAGGGATTATGATGCATTTTACACTCCTTCTTGCTTAAGTTTTGATTAGAAATGTGTACAAAATAGTCCCAAAGGCTCATAAGTTGTGCTTGATTGCAGGGTTTGGTCAATAAGGTGACAATTTGTCAAAACTAGCTCAAAAGGAGTGAAACATGCACAAGTACCAAGAACAAGGCCAAGCTCAGTATAACAGGACTAGTGCGACCGCACACCATTCTGTGCAGTCCGCAAAAAGGAGGTTCAAAGAGTGTGCATTTCAGGTAGCCAAGCAATGCGGCCACACTCGATTTTGTGCGGTCCGTAAAACTCAAGTTCAGAGAGATGCCAAGTTGGAGGAACATTGCCAATGCGGTCCGCACTCCATTTTTGTGTGGACCGCAATAGAAGCCACCGCGACCGCGGTGCATTTTGTGTGGCCCGTGGTGGCCAACTTCAGAGAGCAGATTGTTTCAGCCAAGAGCCTTAGTGCGGCCACACTCGATTTTGTGCATTCCGCATCACTAGCCCCGCAGGGGTATTTTTGTCTAGAATTTTTAGCCTAGTATAAATAGTTTCTTTTCCTATTTTTAGGTCATCAGTTGTATTCTAACAATTAGCTACGCTCATGAACAGTACTCGTTTTCTATTTTGAGTAATTTTAGCTTAGTTTCATCATTGAATCTTCAAGTTTTATCTAGTAATTAAATATTATGGGTTTTTCTTCATCTATTTCTTTGTTTTCTTCTATAATCATGAGTAGCTAGACCCATTAGCTAGGGTTGTGGCTCAATCCTAGTGTGGGTAATTGATGGGTCTTGTGTTTTAAGGCTTGAATATCTATGGGTGTTTGATATTTGGACTGATTTATGGTTTTAATGTTGTTAGTAGTTGCAAACACTAGTTTATGCCTAGTTGATTTTGGCTCTTCTTGAGAAAGAGAGCCTAAGTCCATGAAATTGGTCTAACAAGGAATTAGGGCGTATTCAAGAGATTGATAGCCCCAATTGAAGGGTTAAACCTAGAGATAGTAATACCCGACTTGAACCTCTATTGCTTGCACAAATTATCATACCCAATTGGTCCTGAGAAAGTCAATTAAGGCAAAATCACTCGAACTACCGAGAGATATAAAGTAAGTAGAATCGTGCAATGGTTATATCATACTTCCCAAATATGACAATCTAGCCTTAGACTTGAAAATCCATCGATTACTCACCTAGGAGAAAGTCACTTCCATAGTGCCTTTTACCTATTTGGACAACCTTTAATAGTTTACTCTTAGCTTCACTTAGCCTAATTTAGCATCTTAGTAGTATAAAATTAGAAGTAATATCAAAACCAATTATGAATAGAAGTGAAATTAGGAACAATTATGCAACTCCAATTTAGATAGAAACTCAACTCCAATCTCTAGCTCCCCGTGGAAATCAATCTCGACCTTCTTGGGAAAAAGCTTCTTCGACCACTCTTGCTACTTTGTAGTAGTACAGGGTTGGCCTCGATCACTTTTTGGTGCCGTTGACGGGGAGCTAACGATTTTGGCTATCTATCTAAATAGTTTTGTGTATCGTTCTTCTTTTCTTCCGTGTTACTAATTTGTGTGTGTCACAACTTCAGGTACAAAATGGCAACAAACAACAATGACCCTCTTAGAAATGTGATTGCGGGGGAGGAATAGATGACGTCGGAGATGATGAGGTGCCTCTTGTACCTCAAGGACAACATAGAGGCCGCCAGGCCAATGCTAATGCAAATGACAATATTCCAGACCCTCCTCCGCCACCTCCAAGTGTGGCTCCTAGAGTGCTTCCGAACCAAGGCTATGCGAGTGCTATTGTCCCACCCCGAATCCAGGCGGGCAATTTTCAAATAACCAATGTGATGCTGATATTGCTGGAGCAACGTGGGTATTTTACGGGCGCTGCAAATCAAAATGCTTACAAACATATTAAGGGGTTCGTGGATACATGTTGGGGGAGTAAGCAAACTAACGTGTCCGAGGATGCTCTCCGGTTGAGACTCTTCTCATTTTCACTTAGAGGGAAAGCACTTGATTGGCTTGAGCGACTTCTCAACCATTCCATCACTACTTGGGATGAGTTGGCGAATACGTTCATTGCAAAAAAAATTTCACCAGGGCATATGGCTACATTGAGAGATGTGGCGTTCAAGCAAGAGCCCACAGAACCTTTGCATGAGATTTGGGAGAGTTATAGAACAATGGTGAAGGAATGCCCCAACAATGATATGACCGAGGCGATGATCCAACAGACTTTCTACGGGGTATTAACACCACAAACCAATGCATAGGAACCAACTTGCTGGGGGCAACTTCATGAAGTTGTTTTATGATGAGGCTTGTGACATTCTTGACGAGATAGCTGACACTTCTTCCGCTTGGCAAAGTAGAGCCAATATGCCCCAGGATGACCCCACGGTTATTCATTTGCACAAGGAATTACATGATCATGGACATGCTATAGCTGAGTTAACAACCACGATGAACCAACTAGCGAAGGAACAATTGCAACAAGTTCAAAATCCTCGCCAAGTGAATGTCGTGGAGGGTGTTAACATGCTTGTCAACAAAAGAAGACAAAGAGGTCAACGGAACCAATGGAATTCAGAGCAGTTCGACAATGATTGCGGTGGATTTCAAAATGATGGTTATGATGAACAAAGTAAAGATGTGCAATACATGAATAATTATCAAGGCCAAAGAGGCAATTCTTCCAACCAACAACAATGGAGACCCCAAGGCAACTGGGGCAATCAATAATAAGGCAATGGTAATTGGGGGAACAACAACCAAAATAACAACTGGGGCAATCACAACAACAATCAAAACAACCAAGTAAATTGGAATGGTAATAATAACAATTGGGGTGGTAATAACAATCAAGGTGGATGGAACAATGGAAACTAAGAAAACCGGGGGCAAGGTTTTTAAAGGCCCCCAATGTACCAACAACCAAACAATCCACCCCTATTTCCAACTCAAGGACCTAGTTCTTCTAGCAATGATATGTGTAGAATTAAAATGATATTCGAACAAATAATGAAGAAGAATGCGGACTTGGATGCTCAGTTGGCTTCACAAAATACCTCTATCAGAAACTTGGAGGTGCAGTTAGGCCAAATCTCACAGTCTTTAAATACTCACCCTAAGGGTGCTCTACCAAGTGATGCGGTAGTGAACCTGAAGGGTGGGAACAATCATGTTATGGAGGTAACAACAAGAAGTGGGAGAGGCAGTAATGTGCATGCCTCCAAACAAAAGTAAATTGTGGATGATGATGTTGGGTTGCAAGAAAATGAAGTTCCTTTGGTGGTTGACAATGTGATTGATAAAAATATGAATGAAGATGTGAGGATTGATATTCAAGATATCAAGGTGGAAACTCAAAATGATGTGAACCCATCTAGAGAACACATAATAGACATGCCGGAGCCGGTTGTGCCTAAAGCCAAGGCTCCTTTGCCAAGGCCACCTCCTCCTTATCCTCAAAGGCTCGCGAAGCAGAAAATGAAAATTAGTTTAAAAAGTTCATTGACATGATGAAGAGCTTATCCATCAATGTGCCTTTGGTGGGGGCTCTTGAACAAATGTCGGGCTATGCTAAATTCATGAAGGACTTGGTAACAAAGAAGCGGTCTATGGATTGTGAGACTATAAAGATGACTCACCAAGTTAGTGCAATAGTGCATTCAATGGCCCCGAAGCTTGAAGATCCCGGTGCTTTCACCATTTCTTGGACCATTGGGAGTGCGGAATTTGCTAAAGCTCTCTATGATTTGGGGGCTAGTATCAATTTGATGCCCTATTCTATTTTCAAGACTTTGGGTATTGGGCAGCCGAGGCCGACTTCCATGAGATTACAAATGGCAGATAGAACGATGAAGAGACCATTGGGTATTATTGATGATGTGCTTATCCGGGTGGACAAATTTATCTTGCCAGCTGACTTTGTAATCTTGGATTGTGAGGTGGATTATGAAGTTCCTATCATTTTGGGGAGACCTTTCCTTGCTACGGGGAAGGCCTTAGTTGATGTGGAAGCAGGGGAATTCACCTTCCGGGTGGGTGATGAAAAAGTGGTCTTTCATGTGTGCAAATCAATGAAGCAGCCCAACAGTACCGAGGTGTGCTCTTTTGTGGACCTCGTCACAACAATTATAATTGATGACACCAGTGCAATGATAAATGTGGAGGACCCATTGGAGGCTGTATTATTGAATCTTGATGTCAATGAGGATGCAAGCCGAGTGGAGTGCGTGAATGCTTTACATGGAATGGGATCTTACTCTTATGAGCCTAGGAAATTATCTTTGGACCTCAAGAATAGAAAGACTCCACCAACAAAACCTTCAATTGAGGAGCCTCCGGTATTGGAACCATTGCCTCCACACCTCAGGTATGAGTTCTTAGGCTCAAATTCTACTTTGCCAGTTATTCTTTCTTCTTGCCTTACTAACATGCAGGTTGATGCCACATTGGCGGTGCTTCAAAAGCAGAAAAAGGCAATTGGATGGACTTTAGCTGATATTCGGGGGGATAAGCCCCGCATTCTGTATGCACAAAATTATTTTGGAAGATGATGCAAAGCCCTCCTTGGAGCATCAACAAAGGTTGAACGAGGCAATGTAAGAAGTGGTGAAAAAGGAGGTGATCAAGTGGTTGGATGCTGGGGTTGTGTACCCTATATCTGATAGCTCTTGGATTTCGCCGGTGCAATGTGTATCGAAGAAGGGTGGCATGACCATGGTTACAAATTCACAAAAGAGTTGATTCCTACAAGAACCGTCACCGGTTGGAGGGTATGCATGGACTACCGCAAGTTGAATACAGTGACCCGCAAGGATCACTTTCCTTTGCCTTTTCTTGATCAGATGTTAGATCGACTTGCTGGGCGTGCCTTCTACTATTTCTTGGATAGGTATTCTGGGTACAACCAAATCTTGATTGCTCCGGAAGATCAGGAGAAGACCACATTCACTTGTCCATATGGCACATTTGCTTTCTCTAGGATGCCTTTTGGATTGTGTAATGCACCGGCTACATTTCAGCGGTGTATGATGGTCATTTTCATTGATATGGTGGAAGCCATTTTGGAGGTGTTCATGGACGACTTTAGTGTTGTGGGGGATTCATTTGATGAGTTCTTGAAAAATCTTGATAGGGTGTTAGCCCGTTGTGAAGAAACCAATCTTGTTCTCAATTGGGAGAAATGCCACTTTATGGTGGAAGAGGGTATAGTTCTTGGGCATAAAATTTCAAAGCATGGTATTGGGTTAGACAAAGCAAAAATTGATATGATTTCAAGGCTCCCTCCCCCTACCTCTGTCAAGGGAGTTAGAAGTTTTTTTGGGCATGCGGGGTTCTACTGAAGATTTATCAAAGACTTTTCGAAGGTAGTGAACCCCTTATGCAAGCTATTGGAGAAGGATGCTAAGTTTGTGTTCGATGAGAGATGTATGCAAGCCTTTGAACTTCTCAAGCATAAGTTGACCACCACTCCTATCATTATCGTGCCTAATTGGAGCTTGCCCTTTGAGCTTATGTGTGATGTGAGTGATGTTGCGGTTGGGGTAATTTTGGATCAAAGAGTGAACAAAATGTTTCATCCGGTGTACTATGCGAGCAAGATAATGAATGATGCTCAAGTGAACTACACGATGATCGAGAAAGAACTTTTGTCTATTGTGTTCACAATGGCCTTATCTTATGTGTGCTAAGGTTATTATTCATATCGACCATGCCGCACTCTGATACTTGATGACGAAGAAACATTTCAAAACTAGACTGATGTGATGGGTCTTGTTACTTCAAGAGTTTGATTTGGAGATTGTGGACCAGAAGGGTAGTGAGAACCAAGTGGCGGACCACTTGTCCTGCTTGGAGGAGGAGGGGAGGCCTCGTGGCGGCCTAGAGATCAATGATTCATTTCCCGACGAACAACTCCTTTCGGTGTCGATGAATGATATGCCATAGTTTGCTGATGTTGCTAATTTCCTTGTGACTGGTATAATCCCGTGTGAGCTCTCTTCTAACCAAAGGAAGAAGCTTAAGTGGGATAGTTTGGATTTCTATTGGGATGAACCGTACTTGTTAAAGATTTGCACGGATGGTGTGATCAGAAGGTGTGTCCCGGAGAAAGAGCAATTGAGTATCTTGGAGGCTTGTCATTACTCTCCCTATGATGGCCATCATGGCGGGGCGAGGACGGCTTCCAAAGTTCTTAGTTGTGGGTTTTATTGGAAAACTTTGTTCAAAGATGCGGGTGATTTTATGAAGAGATGCGATGAATGCCAAAGAGCGGGTGGAATTTCGAAGAAAGATGAGATGCCTCTCATTACCAGCCTTAAGGTTGATATTTTTGATGTATGAGGTATTGATTTTATGGGCCCGTTTGTTAGCTCATGTGGGAACACGTACATTCTTGTGGCGGTGGACTATGTTTCAAAGTGGTTTGAAGCCATGGCTTTGCCCAACAATGAGGCCCGGAGTGTTGTTGCATTTCTCAAGAAGAGCATTTTTACAAGGTTTGGTACTCCTCGTGCAATCATAAGTGATTGGGGGTATCATTTTTGCAATAGAGCTTTTGACACTTTGCTTTCAAAGTATGGTGTCTGATCGCATCCTATTCCGCACAACTAAAAAGTAGGAAGAGAGGGTCGCAATAGCTTCTACCCGATTTGTGGGTCGGGATCGAATTCCACAGGGAGATAGGAATGGAGTCGAGTATCTATTTAGAGTGGAATTGTGTATTTGTTCCAAATATCACTTCCAATCATTTTTGTTTTTTCTTTAACAAACTACTATTATCAACTACTAATTATAAATGCAACTAGAATACTCTAAGTGAGAATTGCTACAAGTTTTATCTAATAGATAAAAAGGTACTAGGGTAGTGACTTTCACCTAGGTGGCTAATTGACGGATAATTGCTTCTAAGGCACGATTGACATGATTGGAGAAATATGCTATAACCGCTGGACGATTTTACCCACTCTCACACCTCTCAGTAGAGAGAGTGATTTTGCCAAATTAACTTTCCCAAGACCAAATGGGTAGGCAAATTTGCTCAAACAACTAGGGTTCAAGTCAGGTAATTACTCTCTCGAGGTTTAACCCTTTAATTGGGACTATCAATTGTCTTGATTTCATCCCAATTCTTTGGGACAATTTTGGAGACTTAGGCTCTCTTTCTCAAGAAGAGCCAAGTCAACTTAGCACAAACCAGTGTTTGCAACCACCAATTCATAAATTAAACCATAAAATTGACCTAAATAACAAACACTCATAGTCAATCTAGCCCTAAATCACAATACCCATCAATTACCCACACTAGGGTTGAGCCACAACCCTAGATACTCATACTTGAAGAGAAAAATAGAGAAATAGATGAAGATAAAGACATATGAATTAATTGCTAAGGTAAATACAAAGATTAAATGATAAAAACTAAGTTAAAATGCCCAAAATGGCTACAGATGGTCTTCTCACGAGCGCAGATCAGTTAGGAAAATAGTTGATACCCTAAAAATGGGAAAAGGTTCTATTTATACTAAGCTGGAAAAACTAGACAAAAATGCCCCTGCGGGGTCATTGCGGACCGCACAAAATGGTGTGCGGCCGCACTAGGCTCTTGACTCTGAAAAATCAACTCTCTGATCCTAGGCTCCGCAGATCGCGTAGAATGGACCGCGGCTGTGGAGGCTTCCAATGCGGTCCACGCAGAATGGACTGCGGACCGCACAGGCTTGAACCCAGACACTTGACATGTCTCTAAAGTTTGCTTCCGCGGACCGCATAAAATGGTAGTGTGGTCGTGGTGTCTTCAGCGCGGACCGCACAATATGTACTATGGCCGCACTGCTTTGATGCCTTCAAAACCAGCTCTCTGAATCCCCCTAGTGCGGACCGCACAAAGTGTAGTGCGGCCGCACTAGGCCTATTTGTCCTGAGTTGTCTTGTCTTTGGTACTAGTGCAAGTTTCACTCATTTTGAGCCGATCTTTGACGTCTCGTCACTTTGTTGATCAAACCTGCAATCAAACACAACTTATGAGCCTTTTGGGACTATTTTATAAGAATTTATAATCAAAGCGTAAGCAAGAAGGAGCATGAAACACGTCAAAATCTCTAGTTATCAACTCCCCCAAACTTAAGCTTTTGCTTGTCCTCAAGCAAATAAAATAAGACCCACCCCTTAAGGGAAAATCCAAGAATTTTCAGATATCCTAAAATAACCTCAACTAGCATCAATTAGGACTAACATTTGCCCTCAATACAAATAAATCATTAACAACATTTAACCTTTGAAAAACCATGGATCAAGTGTGACACAAGAGCATCAAGAGTTGACTCATTACATCAAAGAACTCTATCAATTACTTTGGTCATTGTGGAACCCAAACTCACATATCCTCAACTCTCTCTAAGCAAACCTCACCTTTTAGATACTGGCACACAAACCGATGTTAATGGGAACTCACTCATCTCTCTCAAGAAAAGGTCACAAGTCCGGCCCTAAGTACCATATGTTTGCCCCTTATGTAAGTATCCATTAATGTAAGCTTAATTCAACTCAAGATCATATAGGGCTTTTGTGGAGTCATTGTGAAGGCTTTTCGTTCAAGGTAGGAAATGTTTTGATCTAAGTGGGTTCTATCTTCCCTTAAGCAGCTTCTTTTGATTCATTTGGCACACATTCTTTTGACTCTTTGAGTCATCTCACTTCTTTTTAAGGGGTTAGAGGGACACGTTGTCACTCTTTCTTATGCAATCAAACCATTTCTCCTTTTTCAACTTTCTACACCTTTCATTCTTTTGCTTTTCTTGAATCCCTTTTTATTCTTTTTCACATTGAGAATTCTTTTTGTCTTTTGCTTTTCTTTCTTTTTCATTACCTTTCCTTTTATTTATTTTTTTGCCTTTTACCACTTTGTTGCCACCCTCGTCTCACCCCCAAACTTATACTTTTGCCATGTGCTCAAGGAAAGAACGGGTGCCAAGAGAGGGTATCTTTTAGAACGGGTATAGGCTTGTCTCATGGTTCTTGAAAGAAAAAGGTCTAAGGCTCAAAAGAGTTAACTAGGCATCATATCATTGGTAGGCTATGGAATTTTTCAAGCTATTATTTGGATCAAGGTGGGCCTATAATCATGTATCAAGTCAAAATTCACTTAGGATTTCGCCTCAACAAACATTCGGGGCAAGTTCTAGACCAATAGATCGGGACTTGGATTTGCAATTCAATTACTCACCACACAAGCTAAAGGATCGCTAAAGACATAGAGTCGGGGGCCCACAATGACCTTAGACACGATTTGAGCACACAATGGTCCCGAAAAATCACTTGATGATTATCGGTCAACACAAGAGTCTCAAGGTCACGACTTTCACCATCCTAAACATAATATTTTGTCTTTGACCATGGATCAAAGGCAAATGTGTTAGGCCCAAGTGAAGCTTTGCTTGAGGTGTCCTTCACTATAAACTACTAAAAACAAAAACAAAAACGGACTCAAACTCTTAAGAAGATTGTCACGCCATCCATCATTGGGAAGAGCCACCCGGTTCACACAACACTCCACTTTTGGAAAGAATCGTGACATTAAGAAAACCAAAGGTTTATTAAAAGCATCCAAAACAAAACAAAAGCTAAAAACATAAATAAGAAGCTAAAAACGAGAAATTTTTGTGAAAAATAGAATGAATATATACAATAGCGAGTTTGAATATACAACGGGGGATGAATATATACAATGATGTAACTTTATATACAGACCCAAAGAAAGATGAAAAATGCGATAAAAGTAACTAAATATCGAATTATATACAGACCAAATGTGAAAATCAAGAAAGCATAAAATGAATCAATATATACAGTCATCCAGAAATGTAGGGCGCACCCCCTCAAATATGGCATTGTCCCCAATGCCAACTAGTCCAAATAAGCATCAAAAATAAGAGAAAAAGGATATGAAGACTCCCTAAGCCCTGTCGGTCTGCATAGGATCATGGATGGTCCCTGGGTCCTTTATGTACCCGGGAACCTCAGACTGGTTCCCGGTGTCCTGCTGCTCAGCTTCTGGGACCTGGGTCTGGACCTGGATAGGCTTTGGATTTGGTACACCCTGTGGCTGACTAGAGGAAGCCTTCGGTGGGTCCGCTAACTAGATGATGGCATCATCTGCTCTAGAGATCTTCCTCCTCTTCGGAGGCCTCTAGGTCTGCTCCGGCTGTGGATGAGCTGCTGAGATTAGGTCATCGAGAAACAGGTCCAAAGGCAGTTGGTCTACCTTCAGTCTATCTACATCTACCCGCAGCTCCTTCACAGACTCCTTGGAGGCCCATGTCTTCCTAAGCTTCTTATGCTCTCGAGCAAGCTCTTTGAGAGCCTTGCTGTGTGAATCGACTGCCTTGGTCAATGTCTCCTGAGTAGTAAGGATTTTCTTCTGGTTCTCAAGTATCTGTTTCAAAGCATCCTCTATCAACTAGGGCACCTGTGGGGCTGGAGGAGCCGACTGAGCCTCTATTGTGGAAGTCAATGTGGACAACTTGGATGAGGCAATTTGCATCCAGTTGTTTATACTCAGAACGGCCTGGCTCAGCCGGTGGGCAGTGATGGGATGATCTCGGGTAGATGGGATCTCCGGGCCTGCTAATATGGAAGGTCTGGGAGGCATCTTATCATGAGTGGAGGCAGGCTCAGCGGGGGTCTCTACCACAACTGGCTCTTCAGAATGGCTAGTTGGGGCAGAATCAGGGGCTTTGTAGTTCTTGTCCTTGGGGTTGTCATTCCCCTTCAAGTTATACCAGGAGAACGGGGTTGTCGCCTTGACCTTGATGTCGTATGGCCTCTTGTCCACCCGCAAGTCCCGAAAGTACATAGTAAGGGTGTTGGGAAAGGGATAGTTTCAGTCGCTCTCGGTACCCACTATAGAAATGATCCGGGACATCACATTCTCCATGTTGATGGGGTCCCCGCCATAATGAAAGCAACCAAAACAGCCCGGTGGAGAGGAAGTGTCTGGTCATGGGTAGTAGGGTCTAACCGGCTGCACACAAATGTCTCCCAGCCCCTCGTCTCTAAGTTTAGGGGTCTCCGTAGTATTTTGAACGCGGCAGTCAACCACTCCGGAATGGAACCTGGGATTGCCAAGTACTGAGATAACCATGGATGGACCTCCTCGCCTATCTCCAGCTTTACCATATAAAGAGACTCATCTTCCTCATTGAAACCCAGGTATTCGTTGAGCGACTTCCCGTCAAACAACACCTTGAGGTTCCGAATCTTTGTCACTTTGGAACCATTTACGATGTGGACTACATTATAGTAGAACTCTTTGACTAAGTGTTCATTGGCATCCACGCAGTCATCTAAGAAGTGCTCCCAACCAACTCTCGTTCTGAACTGTCTATGCACGTCAGGGTTGTAGGGTAAAAGCTCTCTATCAATGAAACTCCGCTCCGGTATCAATTTTCTCACCGGCCACCACTCCCTAAATTTGTGGTACACCACCTGGCTCACGAACATATCCTCCCAAACTTCGGGTTTTCTAGTTCGGGCAATGCCCCCAACCTGAGGCTCACCCCCACTCAAATACCTCCTCATCCCCATGCACCTCCCTCTCACCTCCGTCTGCACTCTCCCCGGATAATGAAGCTGTGGGGGAGGTGGAGTACTTACCACTGTCGGCTGCTGAGCCCTCAGACGACTCAGTGGGAACATGTTCTGGTGCTCGGGCAGTGGGTGATGGTGGAGGAGTGTCATTTGTCAATATGAAACTTGAGTAGAAATGTGTTGGTACTGAGTCTGAAGAGATATCTTGGGAGGGCAGATACTCACTCCCTGACTGATCACAGGCTCTATCAGCTGCCTTAATTGTCTTTCTCATCTTCTTTATGTTTTGACGAGCCTGGGGAGTGAGTTTAACCAATCTTTGCTTCCCTCCCCGGGAGGAATCACCTCTGTCGGGTTGTTTGGAGCCTTTTCCTTTTTGTTTAACCATTATCTGCAAACACAATCATCTCACATTGTTAGTATCAATAGAAGCAGTGAGCAATATTTCTGCAAAAAGAATTGCAGACAGAATTGAAAAGTTGCAGCCTGGTTGTAGAAATAGCCCAGTGCGGACCACACAAAATGGAGTGTGTCCGCACAGGTGTAAGCACGTGAGTTTTGCCCTATATGAGAATTACTCCCAAAAAATTCAAAAATAAAATGATTTTTCTTTGGTGTGCAATTTTGTGATATTTTGAATAATTATTTGTATTTGTCTGTGCGTGTTTATTTGCTAAATTAATAAAAAATACAAAAAATATGTCGCATTTTGCATGTAGGATTTAATTCTACAATTGTTAGTAATTAAATTTGTTTACAAAAAATGAAAATTACAAAAATAGGCATCTTTTGCATTTTTAGCATTTAATGTCCAAATATACAATTTTATGCTTAATTATTACTTAATTGTGCGTTAATTGTTATTGGGAGTTAATTTGCGCTTTTATAACTTAATTTAGTTCTTAATAATAAGTTAAGTATTTTTATAATTTAGTTTTAGAGAAATAAAAGAAGAAAAGAAAGCAAAAATATAAAGAAAGTCGGAATTAGGCCTCTTCTTCAATTTCAAGTCACATGCCCAAAAATTGGCCCAATCTTCCCTACGACCCAGTCCATTTCGAACTGGGTCGACCCAGTCCATAACCCAAAAGACCTAATACCCCTATCTTGCATTTCAAAGACACAAAACAAAACAAAAAAATAAAAGGAAAACCCTAAAAGAGACCAAAACTCACCCGCCCCCCCTTTCTATCTTTCTTCTTCTTCTTCCTTAAGCAAGACCCCATCCATGGCTGCCCCCCACACACCCCTGTCTGCTCCTTCGACACAAGAACATACACCACCAAGAAGCCCATCTTCTCCATGTCAAGCTCAAAAGGCTCGTCCATGGCTGCGTCTTCGTCGTCGACCCATCGCCATGGCCATAACGCCATGTTTGTTGCTTCTTCTTGCTGCCTCTGCGTCGTCCATGGCTTCTCGAACTGCTGCTCCATTTTCTCCATAAGCTGTTGAACGCAGCAGCAGTAGACGACCAGCTGCTCCTCCGCCGTAGTTGTCGTTGCTGCTGCTCGAACTTGCTTCAACTGTGCAAGGCTGCGGCTCCAGCTCCTCGCCATTGTTGCTAGCTGCGAGCTTCTGCGTCATGCTGCCATGGTCGACCAGCTGCTCCTGTTCTGCCGCGTCAACTGCTGCCCGTGTCCAGCTGCGACGAGCAGCCATGGCTGCTCCGAACGGATGTTGCCGCTGTTTCTCCTTAACCTCCATTGCTACTGCTTCGATGTTGTTTCAGCCAACTCCTTAAGTTCGAGTTCGTCGTTGGTTAGTCGTTCGTCGTTTCAATCCGGTTAGTAGTTTTGAATTTTATTTTGTCCATTTTCGTTTTTATATTTCTCAAAGTTAAAATCGTTAAATATTTGATTCTTGTTTTGTTCGTTGTTCATCGTTGAAATCGTTTTTCTAGTTTGTTCATGTTCATGTGCTTTGTTAAAATTAATTTTCAGATTTCAAAATAGAAGTTTAATTAGTTGTTTTCATGTTTATTTCATGTTTGTATTATTGTTTAAGTGAATATTTGTTAGTTTGATGTTTGTTAGATTCAAATTGAAATTTAATTAACTATTTCTTCAATTTGATTCATGAGTTTATGTATTGATAGAAATTGTTAATATTGTTAAGTTCAAGCTTAAGTTCATAATTGTTTATTTGTCAATCTTGTTATTTGTCTAAAAAGAATTTAGTTGTGTTAAAGGAAATATATTGATTTAATCGTTTTAATCCGTCATGTTTGTTGTGTTAAAATAGATTTAATTCATGTTCATACTTTGTTTGATTGTTCTTGAATCCGAAATTTGTATAGCTTGATTTCTTGTTTACCATTTGTGATTATTTCTTGAATTTGTCTCATAAAGTTTAATATAGGAATTGTTGGTTGTAATGTTGTTAGAATTGATTTTAAGTTCAATATGATTGAAGTTAGAAATCTAAATATACTTGTTTGTTGTAGTTGTTGAATCCGAAAATAGAATTGTTTGTTGCTAAAATATTGTTCAATCAAATTTTAGTTGTTCTTTGTTGTTCAATTTGTGTTCATGTGATTTGTTGTTGAAATGTTGTTAAAATCGTGTTCATGTGATATTGTTGTTATGATGTTCATCCGTGTTCATATTGTTGTTTGAACATTGTTAGAAATTGATCATATTGTCTATATTTTGGTTAAGTTTGATTAATTGATGTGGTAAAGCTGATGGGTAGTTTGGTAAATTTGTAGTACGTTCAGGGGTAGTTTGGTAATTTCAGTAAGGTCGTGAGGGGTAGTTTAGGAATTGTACATTTTGAAATTGTTTATTTGAAGCATGGGGGACAAAATGAAATGGGGTGGGTTGTGATATAGTTGTTTAATATAAAGGGGGGACAAGATTTAATTTAAAGGGGAAATCTTGCATTATTTTAAATGAAGCATGGGGGACAAAATATAATGAGGTGGTGTGATATGTTTATTTAATGTAATGGGGATGAGTGGAAAGATAATGGGTTGGGTAGAGAAAAAGTATGAATTTTAATTAATTGAAAGGTTTATGGTATGGGTTATAAGAAGAAGTCTTGAACACAAGACATGGAGAACAGAAATAGAGAGAGATACGAAAAAAATACACACACAGATAGAGAGAAAAAACGGACAGAGAATAGAAGAGAGAAAAATTCCGAAAAATATTTAAGCTTTCAAAATAAAAATAAAACTAAAAAAAAATCTACTGCTTTCTTTCTTTGTTTGAAATTAGTATTAATGGTTGTTGTTTCATTTAAAGCTTAAAGCTTTTGTTTTTGGGATTACTACTCCACCGGTCTGTTACTGGGTTGTTACTGTTGCTGGGCAGTTGTTGCTATTGTACTGTTATTATTGCTGCTGATTCTCATCATCATTTTCTTTTGCTTCCAATATCAGGTACATATCTGTAAATTCATGTCATGAAAAGCTTCAACATGGCAAGTAAATGAAGTTTGGTTATAAGGATGTCTTCTACTCATTTAAATTTTATTAGTTTAAGTTTCAGTTTTGTTTTAATTGGTTAGTATAGTATTATACTTGACATGATAAACTGTTAACTAATTAACCTTCTGGAGTAGTAAATTCCACGATAATCTTATATGTTTTGAGGACTAGTGATGACATTTACTGTTTGAATTGATAGGGAACATTGCAGAAAATTGGCCATTAATTCGCACAGGCAGAGAATAAGAATTGGTTTATTTATCTCAAACTCAATCTTCGTAATTAAAAATCAACTCAATAATTATAACTTTGGGGACTAAAACAAATACATGAGAAGGACATGGGATTTATAAACAAATCGTGGCATTTTATGTAAAAGATATATAGAAGAAGAGTTCGCCTTAAATGAAACAATGAAGATTCTGCAGAAACTATTAATTTGTTTATCATTTTAAGTTCTTTCCCAATTTTATACACCATTCGATTTATGGACATCCAAATGTTGTATCCACAAAAAATGTTAGTTTTAGATACATATTGTTTGTTTTCTTCTTCACGCCATTAATTCTTTAAAATTTGAGATATATGATTCATATGTGTAAAATAAGGCTCGCGGTCAACACGTAATAACAATTTGTAGAGAACCTTATCAAGAATATTTTTGTGATTAGGGATACGTTCGCGTAACCTGATTATATTTCTAAAAGCAATTCGGATTATGCGTTCGCGCAACTTCGATCGAATATTTAATAAAAGGGATTCCTCGGAGAATATCATTATTAATTTCATAAAACCCCGAGATGTGAGGTTCACTACTTAATTATACAAAAAGGGCGAATGTTTTTTATTTTATTTAAGCACAATTTCGAAAATAATTGTTTTAATAAATATATTATCTATATTATCGTGTACACGTGCGCGTGACACAACTCCGCATGTTTTTTTAAAAAATATAATTTATAACACGAATATACGTACGCGTGATTCGATTCAAAGAAGGGTCTTTAAATATAAATAGAAGCGGTAACAATAAAATCATGCAATAAAAATGTATTTTACAAATCAAAATAATCAAGCCGAATATAACAGTTGAGCGACCGTGCTAGAACCACGGAACTCGGGAATGCCTAACACCTTCTCCCGGGTTAACAGAATTCCTTATCTGGATTTCTGGTGCGCAGACTGTTAAATAGACAGAGTCATATTCTCCTCGATTCAGGGATTAAAACCGGTGACTTGGGACGCCTTAAAATTCCCAGGTGGCGACTCTGAAACAAACAAACAAATCCCGTTTCGACTGTCCTTTAATTGGAGAAAACTCCCTTGCACCCTCGCGGGGGCGAAAAAAGGAGGTATGACAACAGGGACCACCACGGACCGCACAAGAACTATTGCGATCCGCACAAGGATCCCTTCCTTTGAGTCTGACCAGTGCACCCCGCACAAAATGGTACCGTTGCCATACTGGGCCAGTGCGGACCACACAAAATATAGTGCGGCGCATTGGGCAAGGGTTACCTTGACACAAGATCATCAGTGCGGTCGGCACAAAGTGGTACTGCAAACCGTACTAGGGCACCGTGGACCACATAAAAATGACCGCGGTCCGCACAACGTGCCCAGAAGTGGCATTGAGTTAGAATTTATCAGAATTGCCTTAAAGTCAAATTTTCTTCTAAATTATTATCCCTAAGCGATTTACCCAGTCCATAAAACTACTAAGTCCATAGAAATCAACTTTTAAACTAATCTAATCCTAGAGTCAAACTAATTACGGGAGGAAGAAGAAGAAGTATAAGCTAAGAAAAGAAAATGAAAATAGAACAAAATTACAAAATTAAACATGGAAGAAATGAGTGTAATGTTACCAGATTATGAGGTGGAGTGAAGTTAATCAATGCTAAGCAAGTTTTCACGATCAATTTCAGGGAGTGAACAGTACTAATATGCTCTGAGATTCAATTTTTACGAAAAGAGTAAAAAGGGGGTCCCCAGGGTCTATTTATAGAAAAGCCCCTGGGGCCCAGCCTCACCTACCAGTGCGGACCGCACAAAATGGACCGCGGTCTGCACTGGGCTATTATGATCAAGCTTGTCCCAGTATCCCACTGTGGTCCGCACAAAATAGACCGCGGCTGTAGTGGTCCACTGCGGACCGCACAAAGTGTAGTGCGACCGTAGTGGCCAACTTCAGAGAGGTATCACTTTGGCCTTCACTAGTGCGGACCGCATAGAGTGTAGTGCGGTTGCACTGACAACTTCAGAGACTGAACATTTTCTTCACTATGTCTTGCACTGTATCAACACAATCCCTGCAACATCTTACAACCAGTCAGCCCAAAAATCAATCCTATACTACAAAGAAAATCAAAGAAAACAAGAAGAAAAACACATGGGATGCCTTCCAAGAAGCGCCTGATTTAACGTCGCGGCACAACGCATATTACAATCACATCACTTGAGATGAAGGAGCGCCACCACGTAGCTGTCATCAAACATTCCAAGATAATGCTTGACCCGGTGCCCATTAACTCTGAAGACTTCACCATTTTTGTTTTTCAAATCAAGAGCACCAAAAGGGGTCACAAACACAACTTCAAACGGTCCACTCCATTTGGATTTGAGCTTTCGCAGAAACAGACGTAACCGGGAGTTGAACAAGAGAACCAAATCACCTACGTTGAACTCCTTTCCACGAACATATTTGTCATGAAGGTACATCATCTTGTCCTTATACAAGGACGAACTGAAGTAGGCATGGAATCTAAATTCATCGAGTTCATTGATTTGTTCAACACGAAGATTAGCTGCAACATCCCATTCAAGATTCAACTTCCTCAAAGCCCACATGGCCTTGTACTCTAACTCAACTGGAAGATGGCATGCTTTCCCAAAAACCAACCGATACGGAGACATCCCAATCGGAGTTTTGTAAGTCGTCCGATAAGCCCATAGAGCGTCATCCAACTTCTTCGACCAATCGGTCCTATTTGCATTAACCGTCTTTGACAAGATACTTTTGATTTCTCTGTTGGAGGCTTCCACTTGACCACTATCTTGAGGATTATAAGGGGTCGAAACCTTATGATTGACACTGTACTTGGAAAGAAATGTGTCGAAAGCTTTATTGCAAAAGTGAGACCCCCCATCACTAATAATCGCACAAGGAGTGCCAAACCTTGTGAAAATGCTCTTTTTAAGAAATGCAACAACACTCCGGGCTTCATTGTTAGGTAAAGCCACAACTTCAACCCATTTTGAGACATAGTCAACCGCCACGAGAATGTAAGTATTCCCACAAGAGCTAACAAAAGGGACCATGAAATCGATGCCTAAAACATCAAAGATATCCACTTCAAGAATGGTATTGAGAGGCATCTCATCCCTTTTTGAAATTCCACCCGCTCTTTGGCATTCGTCACACCTCTTCACAAAATCACCCGCATCTTTGAACAAGGTGGGCCAATAGAATCCACAACTAAGAACTTTCGAGGCGGTCCTCACCCCACCATGATGGCCACCATAGGGTGAAGAATGGCAAGTCTCTAAGATACTCAATTCTTCTTCCTCCGGGACACATCTACGAATTACACCATCCGTGCAAATCTTGAACAAGTATGGCTCATCCCAATAGAAATCTAAACTATCCCGCTTGAGCTTCTTCATTTGGTTAGAAGAGAGGAACTCATACGGGATTACTCCAGTCACAAGGTAATTGGCAACATTGGCAAACCATGGCATATCATTCATTGACACCGCAAGGAGTTGTTCGTCGGGAAATGAATCATTGATCTCAAGGCCATCACAAGGCCTCCCCTCCTCCTCCAAACGGAACAAGTGGTCCGCCACTTGGTTCTCACTACCTTTCTGGTCCATAATTTCTAGATCAAACTCTTGAAGTAGTAACATCCATCGCATCAATCTTGCCTTGGAGTCTTTCTTTGTCATCAAGTACCTAAGAGCGGCATGATCGGTTTGCACTATGACCTTGGCCCCCATAAGATACGACCGAAACTTTTCCACTGCAAATACTATAGCCAACAACTCTTTTTCGGTGACTGTATAGTCCCTTTAAGCCTCATTCATGGTCTTGCTTGCATAGTACACCGGATGAAACATCTTGTTAACCCTTTGACCCCAAACAGCCCCAACTGCAACGTCATTTGCATTACACATGAGCTCGAAAGACAAGCTCCAATTTGGTGCGGTAATGATAGGGGTGGTGGTCAACTTAAGCTTGAGAAGCTCGAATGCTTGCATACATCCCTCATCAAACACAAACTTTGCATCATTTTCTAGAAACTTGCACAAGGGGTGTACCACTTTTGAAAAATCTTTTATAAACCTCCAGTAAAAACCCGCGTGCCCAAGAAAACTCCTCACCCCTTTGACAGAAATGGGGGAGGAAGCCTTAAAATCACCTCTATCTTGGCTTTGTCAACTTCAATTCCATGCTTTGAGATTTTGTGACCCAACACTATACCCTCTTCAACCATGAAATAGCATTTTTCCCAATTGAGTACAAGGTTTGTGTCTTCACATCGGGCCAATACTCTATCCAAATTTCTCAAACATTCTTCAAAGGAATCACCAACCACACTGAAATCATCCATGAAGACCTCCAATATATCTTCCACCATGTTGGTGAAAATAGCCATCATGCATCTTTCGAATGTCGCCGGAGTATTACACAATCCGAACGATATCCGAGAGAAAGCGAAGGTTCCATACGGACAAGTGAATGTGGTCTTTTCCTGATCTTCCGGAGCAATCAAGATTTGATTATACCCCGAGTATCCATCCAAAAAGCAATAAAAAGCAAGCCCCGCGAGACAATCAAGCATTTGGTCAAGGAATGGCAATGGGAAATGGTCCTTTCGGGTCACCTTGTTTAGCTTCCGGTAGTCCATGCAAACCCTCCAACCTGTGATTGTCCGAGTAGGAATAAGTTCATTATTGTCATTGGTCACCACAGTCATACCACCCTTCTTTGGTACACATTGCACCGGAGAAGTACATAAGCTATCAGAAATGGGGTACACAACCCCGTCATCCAACCATTTGATCACTTCTTTCTTTACCACTTCTTGCATAGCCTCGTTCAATCTTCTTTGATACTCCAAGGAAGGCTTTGCATCATCCTCCAAGATAATTTTGTGCATACAAAATGCGGGGCTTATTCCCCGAATGTCAGCTAGAGTCCATCCAATTGCCCTTTTCCGCTTTTGAAGCACCGCCAAAGTGGCCTCAACCTGCATGTTAATAAGGCAAGAAGAAAGAATAACTGGTAAAGTAGAGTTTGAGCCCAAGAATTCATACCTGAGGTGTGGAGGAAGTGGTTTCAACTCCAACACCGGTGGCTCCTCAATTGATAGTTTTGTTGGTAGAGTTTTCCGGTTTTTAATATCCAAAGACAATTTTCTAGGCTCATAAGAATAAGAGCCCATACCATGTAAGGCATTCACGCACTCCACTCTACTTGCATCCTCATTGACATCAAGATTTAATAGCACAACCTCAAGAGGATCCTCCACGTTGATCATAGCACTGGTATCATCCACAATCATAGCTGTGACAAGGTCTACAAATGATCACACCTCGGTGCTATTAGGTTGCTTCATAGACTTGCAAACATGGAAAACGACCTTTTCATCTCCCACTCGGAAAGTGAGCTCACCTGCTTCAACATCAACCGATGCCTTCCCCGTTGCAAGGAAAGGTCTTCCCAAGATAATAGGAACCTCATAGTCCACTTCACAATCCAAAATGACAAAGTTGGCATGCAAAATGAATTTGTCCACCCGGACAAGCACATCATCAATAATGCCCAAATGTCGCTTCATCGATCGGTCCGCCATTTGAAGTCTCATTGAGGTTGGCCTAGGTTGCCCGATACCCAAAGCTTTGAAAACCGAGTAGGGTATTAAATTGATATTAGCTCCCAAGTCACATAGATCCTTGGCAAAATCTGCACGCCCACTGGTGCAAGGAATGGTGAAAGCACCGGGATCTTCAAGCTTCGGGAACATTGAATGCACTATAGCACAAACTTGGTGAGTCATATTTATAGTTTCACAATCCATAGAACGCTTCTTTGTAACCAAGTCTTTCATGAATTTTGCATAACCCGGCATTTGTTCAAGTGCCTCCACCAAAGGTACATTAATAGATAAGCTCTTCATCATGTCAATGAAATTTTTAAACTGATTATCATTCTTCTACTTCACGAGCCTTTGAGGATAAGGTGGAGGTGGCTTGGCAAAGGAGCCTTGGCTTTTGGCACAACCGGCTTTGGCATGTTAATTATGTGTTCCCTAGACGGGTTCACATCAATTTGGGTTTCCACCTCGACTTTTTGAATATCAATCCTCACTTCATTGTTCACATTTTCATCAACCACATCTTCACCTACCAAAGGGACTTCATCATCTTGCAATAAGGCTGTATTGTGGCCCGGGCCTGGCCCGGGACCGCGGTCCTAACGGGCCGGTTCAACTGGGCCTGGGCTCTAGTGGTGCAAAAGCCCGTGGTGGGCCGGTTCAAGACAATTAGCCCGTGAGACCGGGACCGTTAAGCCCAGGATTGGCAGGCAAGCCTGGGCCGGTTCAACGGAGCCCAACTTTATCCGGACCCAACTGTAAAATCTAGCCGTTGGCCTTCAAAATTTATCCGTTGGGCACTTTAAAAATAGCCATTTGGCCCCCAAACTTTGGTTTAACCCCAAGCTTTTTATAATTACACTTTTTCTCAATTCTCAACTATAAATAAATACCTGCCCATTCTTTCATTTTTACTCACAAATTCATCAATATCTCTCTAATTTTCTTCTATAATTGCTTACTTTATTATTGCAATTTCATGAAAAATTGTGAAGTTGGTGAATTGAAGTATTCAAGTCTTCAACGATATTCAATTTTCAAGAAGTTGTTCGTCAATTCGGTAAACTCGTTCCAACTCTTAAGTTTTAATATTATAGTTTTGTTAGTTTTATTTAGTACAATTATAATTAATATGGCATTTTCTTTGAAAAATATTTTTGGTGGTAAGGGTAAGGGAAAATCTAAAATTGGTGAATCTAGTAGCCAAGCTACTACTCTTCCCCCGGCTCCCCGACCCAGACCTGTTACCCGTTCTCCTCCACCTATTATTCTTGATAGTGATAACCCTTGTTTTCAATTTTCCGATAGTCAATTTTGCCATGATATTGCACCGGGTCAACAATTAAATGAAGAAGTTATGAATGTTCTTTATCCTAATGAAACTATCTTTGAAAATGATGAGGAAAATGATGATTTAGATGAAATGCAATCGGATTTAGATGATACACCTACTAGTCATGTTAATAACCCAACTGATGCCCTGTCTGACCCTCCTGTAGTAACCCCTACTTTTAATAAACAACCTTCTAAACGGCCCGAAACATCTCTTGTTTGGCATTTTTTTACTCAACTAAGAGAAAAAAATAAGGCTAAGTGTAACACTTGTGGGCCTCAACTAGTTCATAAATTTACTGGAGACCGTAGCGGTACGGGCAGTTTGACTAGACACATATTGAAATACCCTAGAGGCAAAGCTAGATTTTTACAAATGAAAGCTGCGCAAGAGGGGACAAGTGTAGATAGTACGGTTAACCCTTGTAGAGGTTCAAATCTAGTTCAACCGGGAATTAACACTGTTACCGGTGGCATTTTATATTATGATCCAAATAAAGATCATGAAGAATTGGCAAAAATGGTTACTGTTATGTGCTTACCCTATAGTTTTCCTTCTAAACCTCATTTTGTGCATTATATTAGAAGAGTTTTTAATCCTACTTATAAAGTATGGCCTCGCGCAATCGTAAAGAGCAATATTTATAAATATAAACATGAATATGAACAATATTTGTGCTATTTATTTACTCATATAGATTGTCGCATTGCTATTACTACTGATATTGGTAGAAGTGGTAATGACTGTGATTATCTAACTATTACAAGTCATTGGATAGATGAGGAGTGGATAATGCAAAAGCGCATTATTGCTTATAGAATAATTAATTCACGCCACACAGGTAAGTTTATTGCTAACACAGTTGCAGATATTTGTAGATATTTTTCCATTAGAGATAAAATTATGCCGGTTTCAATGGATAATGCTTCTAGTAACACTAATGCTATAGGCTTGCTTACAACTACACTAAATCCAGTATTTAGTAATATTTTTCATGTTAGATGTATTTGTCATATTTACCATTTAATCGTCGGTGCTGGTATGAAAGTTTTAAATATAGAAATTGAAAAGGTTAAAATGGCTCTTAATTGGCTTTTTATTCAAACCGTAGAAGCAGACTTAGAGACTATTTTAAAAAATGTGATGAATTTGGCCTTAGAGAAAGAAAGGTTCCTAAACCTTGTCCGACTAGATGAAATTACATATATGAAAGTTTAGTTGTTGCATATGAATATAGGAACCCAATAAGTGCAACGTATAATGCTCGTGTAGGTGATGGTGATGATGATGATGATGATGATGAGCACCTTACAAATCAAGATTAGAGTAATGTTAAAATGCTTGTAGACTTTTTAGAACAATTTCATATTGCTACAAATGAATTATTTGGCCAATATTATCCTACTATTTCTAACTGTTTAGTTTATATTGCAGCACTTGTAGATTTATTTACTCAATTTTCAGAGGGTGGAGTAATTTATGAAGAAGCTATTAATTCTATGAAAGCTAAGTTTAAAAAATATTTTTAACCTATCCCCCCTATTTTTGGTGTTGCTGCATTGTTAAATCCTACAATGAAATTAGGAGGTCCTCACTTTTGGTATTCAAAAATTTAATCAGCTGATGAATTTGCTACACTTGGAGATGCAAAAACCTCAATTAAAATAAATTCTCAAACTATTTATAATGCTCATCAACTTGCCTTAGATCAAGCTAGACCAAATGTTCCAACTCCTACTTCGTCTAGTTCACAAGCATCTAAAAGAACTACGGGCCTAAAAGCCCTTAGTTCTTGGATGGAGTTCAGGGGTTTTTAAGGTGATAATTTTGGTGATAGTTCACAACTAAATGAGCTTTAAATTTATTTGTCGCAGGGACTTGAATCAGAGAATCCCGACGGCTCCTTCGATGTTTTGGAATGGTGGAAGGACAAACAAAAACACTATCCGGTTCTTTCAAGGATGGCTCGAGATATTTTAGGTGTTCAAGCTTCAACAGTGGCATCGGAGAGCGCATTCAGTCAAGCGAGACTTCAAATTGATGATCATAGAGCGTCTATGAGGGAGAGCTTGGAAAAATCAGTACTCTTCAGAGATTGTATCCGTTCGAAAAGAAGAAATTTTGGACTTGCAGAATCACAACCGGAGATAGTTGAAGCTTATGAAGAAATGATAGCGGAACTTGCGCAGGATGCTGCTTCGCCCGGAAGAGGTGATGAACAAGCTTCTTTTCCACCACCACCAATGGAAATTCCTCCGGACCTTCAAGGATTTATGAGATTTGTTAGAGATAATACATAGACTAACATGTAACTTGTATTTTGGCACATCTTCCTTAGTTTTTTTTTCCTTTTAATGGTGGTATTAGTACCTTGTTGTGCTCATTCCATTGGGGGGGGAGGACTAAGAAAGATATTGTCATTCTTTGTTAATGTCGTAATAGTAAAATATATAAGACATTCCCTTGAATATTTCTTTGCAATTTATTTTGTGTTTAAATTTGATATAGTATATATATTATATATCTAATACATATAAACTATATATATATATCTAATACATATAAACTACATATATATCTCTAATACATATAAACTATATATATATCTAATACATACTATATATACTATATATACTATATATATTTATATAGCTATACATAAGCAATTTATACTAGTATATACATATATAGTTTACAAGAAAGTGCCTTAGATAAAAAAAATTAAAAAATAGCCTATATATATATATATATATGTGTGTGTGTGTGTGTGTGTGTATGTATATATGTATACTCTACACACATACATATATATAAGGCAATATATATTACATAAGGCAATATATAATTATATATACACATAATACACCCTTATATATACATACTATACATACTATATATACTATATATATTTATATAGCTATATATAAGCAATTTATACTAGTATATACATATATAGTTTACAAGAAAGTGCCTTAGATAAAAAAAATTAAAAAAAATAGCCTATATATATATATATGTGTGTGTGTGTGTGTGTGTATATATATATATATACATACACATATATATAAGGCACTATATATATCTCTAATACATATAAACTATATATATATAATACATATATATATATATATATATATATATATACATACATACATACATACATATATATATAAGGCAATATATAATTATATATACACATAATACACCCTTATATATACATACTATACATACTATATATACTATATATATTTATATAGTTATATATAAGCAATTTATACTAGTATATACATATATAGTTTACAATAAAGTGCCTTAGATAAAAAAATTACGGAAAAAGCCTGTTAGGCCCGTTTAGGCACGCGGGCCCAACCCATTTAGCCCGGGACCATGTGGGCTTAGGACCGCCGTGGGCCGGTTCCACACATTGGGACTGTTTGGCCCAGGACCGTTTGGCCCGGGACCGCCTCAAGCCCAGGCCCGTTTGGCTCGGCCCGTTTAGGCCCGTTTGGCCCGGACCCAGACCACAATACAGCATTATCTTGCAACTCAACATCATCATCCACGACTTGTTTTTGCTTAGAGGCATTCACATCACCGCCTCTCCTACTTCTTGTTGTGACCGCCATAACATGATTGTTCCCACCCTTTGGGTTCACTACCGTATCACTTGGTAGAGCACCCTTCGGGCGAGTATTCAATGACTGAGAGATTTGGCCTAATTGCACCTCCAAGTTTCGGATAGAGGTATTGTGAGAAGCTAACTGTGCATCCGAATCCGCATTCCTCTTCATCATCTGCTTGAACATCATTTCAATTCTGCTCATATCATTACCAAAAGAACTAGGACCTTGAGAAGGGAAAGGGGGTGGATTGTTCGGTTGTTGGTACATTGGGGGCCTTTGAAAGCCTTGCCCCCGGTTGCCTTGGTTTCCATTGTTGTTCCACCCGCCTTGATTGTTGTTGTTGTCCCAATTGTTTTTATTTCCATTCCAATTGCCTTGGTTGTTGTTTTGATTACCCCAATTGTTGTTTTGGTTGTTGTTGTTCCAATTGCCACCACCTTGTTGTTGATTGCCCCAATTTCCTTGGGGTCGCCATTGTTGGTTTGAAGAGTTGCCTCTATTGCCTTGATAGTTGTTGACATATTGTACCTCTTCACTTTGGTCATCATAACCATCATTTTGACACTCATCATATTCATCAACAAATTGCTCAAAATTTCCTTGATTTTGTTGCCTCATTTGCCTTCTCTTGTTGACAAGCATACTAACACCCTCTATGGCATTCACTTGGTGAGGATTCTGAATTGTTGCAACCGCGCCTTAGCCAATTGGTTCATAGTAGTAGTAAGCTCAGCTATCGCTTGCCCGTGATCATGTAATTCCTTGTGTAAATGGATAACCGTAGGGTCACCTTGAGGCACATTTGCTCTACTCTGCCATGCTAAAGAAGTGTCTGCCATTTCATTAAGTACATCACATGCCTCATCATAAGAAAGCTCCATAAAATTGCCCCCGGCCAATTGTTTAACAATGCATTGATTTGTAGTATTTATGCCCCGGTAGAAGGTTTGTTGGATCATGGGTTCGGTCATATCATTATTTGGGCACTCCTTCACCATCTTTCTATACCGCTCCCAAATCTCATGCAAAGGTTCCGTTGGCTCTTGCTTGAAGGCTAATATTTCATCTCGAAGTGCCGCCATATGACTAGGAGAGAAGAATTTGGCAATAAACTTATCTGCCAACTCATCCCAAGTTGTGATGGAATGGTTAGGGAGTCTCTCGAGCCAGTCTAATTCCCTCCCCCGAAGTGAGAACGGGAAAAGTCTCAATCTCAGCGCATCCTCAGATACATTCGTCTGCTTGCTCCCCCAACATGTATCTACGAACTCCTTGAGATGTTTGTATGCATTTTGATTCGTAGTGCCAGTGAAGTATCCACGATGCTCAAGTAAGGTCAACATCACATTGGTTATCTGAAAGTTCCCCGCCCGAATTCGGGGTGGGACAATAGCACTTGCGTAGCCCTGGTTCGGTAATACTCTGGGAGCCACTCTTGGAGGAATCGGGGGAGGGTCTGGAATGTTGTCATTTGGATTAGCATTGGCATTCTGGCCTCTCCGTTGACCTTGAGGTGCAATAGGCACCTCATCTTGCTCAAGATCATCTACCTCCTCCCCCGCTATCACGTTTCCAAGAGGGTCATTAGCGTTGTTTAAAGCCATGGTGGTACCTAAGTATTGACACAAACAAGTAAGTAACAAAGAAGGAAAGAAGAACAATATACAAAACTAACTAAATAGATAGCCAAAACTGTTAGCTCCCCGGCAACGGCGCCAAAAAGTTGATAGCAGCCTATTCCGCACTACTAAAAAGTAGGAAGAGAGGGTCGCAATAGCTTTTACCCGATTTGTGGGTCGGGATCGAATTCCACATGGATCTAGGAATGGAGTCTAGTATCTATTTAGAGTGGAATTGTGTATTTGTTCCAAATATCACTTCCAATTATTTTTGGTTTTTCTTTAACAAACTACTATTACCAACTACTAATTATAAATGCAACTAGAATACGCTAAGCGAGAATTGCTACAAGTTGTATCTAATAGATAAAAAGGCACTAGGGTAGTGACTTTCACCTAGGTGGCTAATTGACGGGTAATTGCTTCTAAGGCACGATTGACATGATTGGAGAAATATGCGATAACCGTTGCATGATTTTACCCACTCTCACACCTCTCGGTAGAGAGAGTGATTTTGCCCAATTGACTTTCTCAAGACCAAATGGGTAGGCAAATTTGCTCAAACAACTAGGGTTCAAGTCGGGTAATTACTCTCTCGAGGTTTAACCCTTTAATTGAGACTATAAATTCTCTTGTGTCCATCCCAATTCCTTGTTGGGTCAATTTTGGAGACTTAGGCTCTCTTTCTCAAGAAGAGCCAAGTTAACTTAGCACAAACCAGTGTTTGCAACCGCCAATTCATAAATTAAACCATAAAATTGACCCAAATAACAAACAATCATAGTCAATCTAGACCTAAATCACAATACCCATCAATTACCCACACTAGGGTTGAGCCAAAACCCTAGCTAATGGGTTTAGCTACTCATGCTTGAAGAGGAAAATAGAGAAATAGATGAAGATAAAGACATATTAATTAATTGGTAAGGTAAATACAAAGATTAAATGATAAAAACTAAGTTAAAATGCCCAAAATGGCTACAGATGTCTTCTCACGAGCGCAGATCAGTTAGGAAAATAGTTGATACCCTAAAAATGGAAAAAGGTTCTATTTATACTAAGCTAGAAAAACTGGACAAAAATGCCCTGCGGGGTCAGTGCGAACCGCACAAAATGGTGTGCGGCCGCACTAGGCTCTTGACTCTGAAAAATCAACTCTTTGATCCTAGGCTCCGCGGATTGCGCAGAATGGACCGCGGCCGCGGAGGCTTCCAATGCGGTCCGCGCAGAATGGACTGCGGACCGCACAGGCTTGAACCCTGACACTTGACATGTCTCTGAAGTTTGCTTCCGCGGACCGCATAAAATGGTAGTGTGGCCGCGATGTCTTCAGTGCAGACTGCCTAATATGTACTATGGACGCACTGCTTTGATGCCTTCAAAACCAGCTCTCTAAATCCCCCTAGTGCGGACCACACAAAGTGTAGTGCGGCCGCACTAGGCCTGTTTGTCCTGAGTTGTCTTGTCTTTGGTACTAGTGCAGGTTTTACTCATTTTGAGCCGATCTTTGATGTCTCATCCCTTTGTTGATCAAACCTGCAATCAAGCACAACTTATGAGCCTTTTGGGACTATTTTGTAAGAATTTATAATCAAAGTGTAAGCAAGAAGGAGCATGAAACACGTCAAAATCCCTAGTTATTAGTGTAAACCACAAAGTGTCTACTCCCTATAATCCTCAAGAAAGTGGTCAAGTTGAAGTCTCCAATAGGGAAATCTAAAGCATATTGTCAAAGACGGTCAATGCAAATAGGACCTATTGGTCAAAGAAGTTGGATGATGCTCTATGGGATTATAGGACTGCTTACAAGACTCCGATTGGTATGTCTCCGTATCGGTTGGTGTTTGGGAAAGCTTGCCATCAACCGGTCGAGTTAGAGCTCAAGGCCATGTGGGATTTGAGGAAGCTAAATCTTGAATGGGATGTTGCAGCCAATCTTCGTGTGGAGCAGCTCAATGAACTTGATGAATTCAGATTCCATACCTACTCCTGTTCGTCCTTGTACAAGGATAAGATGAAGTACCTTCATGATAAATATGCTCGTAGCAAGGAGTTCAAAGTAGGTGATTTGGTTCTCTTGTTCAACTCTCGGTTACGTCTGTTTCCGGGAAAGCTTAAGTCAATATGGAGTGGACCTTTTGAAGTGGTGTGTGTGACCCCGTTTGATGCACTTGATTTAAAGAACAAAAATGGGGAAGTTTTCAGAGTGAATGGGCATAGGGTCAAGCACTACTTGGGAAAAATTGATGATAGCCATATGGTGGCACTTCTTCATCTCAAATGATTTGATGGTAACCTGCATCGTGCCGCGACGTTAAATCAGGCGTTTCTTGGGAGGCAACCCATGTGTTTTTCTTCTTGTTTTTATTTTATTTTCATTGTAGTATAGGATTTATTTTTGGACTAACTGGTTGTGAGATGCTATAGGATTGTGTTGATGCAGTGCAGGACATAGTGGAAAAAGTGTTCAGGTCTCTGAAGTTTTCAATGCGGATGCACTACATTTAGTGCGGACCGCACTGATGAAGGACGAAAAGTCCAGCTCTCTGAAGTTTGCCACCGCAGTCGCATTACATTTTGTGCGGTCTGCGGTGGACCACTGCAGCCGCACGCAGTGGGTTGCCTTCTCAAACTTGAAAAAATGTTGTGTAGTGCAGACCGCAGTCCATTTTGTATGGTCTGCATTGGGTTAGTAAGTTGGGCCCTAGGTCCTTTTTCTATAAATAGGGCCTGAGGTCCTCCTGTTACATTTTTCGACCCTTTGCTCTCAGAACTCATAGAAGCACTATTCATTTTTCCTTTTGCTCGTAATTAACTGCTTGGACTCGTTGACCTTCAGTTTATCTCACATCTGGTACCATTAACTTCTTTTTAATTATTTAATTTTGTCATTTTCTTTTAATTTTTGTTTTTCTTGTTTTTCTTCTGTTATTCCCGTATTTCTTTCAATTTGGTAGTTTAGAGTAGTTAATTCCTTATTAAAGTTAGGTAGTGAATAACACCAGGCAAACACATAGGAACTTTTCTTAGGTGTAAAATTGGACTTAAAATCAAAATACATTGAACCCTAAGTTAGTGCTGCTTCTAGGCACTCAGTGCGGACTGTGGTCAAGTCTGTGCGGTCCGCAGTGCTCTTGTGCGGTCCGCAATGAAATTTTGTGCAGACCGCATTGCTGAAAGTCCTGAAACTTGATATTCGAGGACCACGGCCGCATTGCATTTTGTACGGTCCACGGTGCCTCAATGTGTACCGCATTGCCATTTTGTGCGGTCCGCGGAGCATTTGTTCAGAGAGTGGCTAGTCTGAACTCCACCTATGTGCGAACCACATTGGCATTTTGTGCGGTCCGCATTGGACTCTGTGCGGCTGTATTACATTTTGTGCGGTCCGCACTGTGTAGTATCTGCAACTATCTGCAACCTTTTCTTTTCTGCAATTCTGATCTTAATTACTTCTACTGATACTAACAAGCCTAATGGATGTTGTTTGCAAATAATGGTAAAACAAAGAGGCAAGGGTTCTAAACAAGCTGGTCGAGGTGAATCCTCCCGGGAAGGGAAATAGAAAATGATAAGACTGACTCCTCAAGCCCAGCAAAACATTAAAAACATGAGAAAGATGATTAAAGCTGCTAAGGCCATTGACATGTCTGGGAGTGAGTACAAGCCCTCTCGGGAGATATGTTCAAACTCTGTGCTAGAATACATCCCTGACTGGCCGGAGTGGAACAGGCTAAGAGACACTCCTCCACCTTTCCGCGTTGCCCAAGCATCATTAAATGTATCTTCTGGGTCGTTTGAGGGCTCAGCTGAAGGCAGTGGGGATGAATACTCCACCTCTCCCATAGCTTCATTATCCAGAGAGGGTGCAGTGGGAGAAGAAGAGGTAGTAGGAGAAGGGGTGAGCCCCAAGTTAGCGGGGTAGAACGAACTAGAAACCTGGAGGTGTGGCAAGACCGGTTTGTGAGCGAGGTAGCTTATCACAAATTTAGGGAATGGTGGCCGGTGAGGAAGTTGATCTCGGAGAGGAGCTTTGTTGATAGAGACTTATTACCTCACAATCCCAATGTGAGGAGGCAGTTTAGGGAGAGAGTTGGCTGGGAGTATTTCATAAACAACTGTGTGGATGCAAGCGAGCACCTGGTCGAGGAATTCTACAAATGTGAGGAGGCAGTTTAGGGAGAGAGTTGGCTGGGAGTATTTCATAAACAACTGTGTGGATGCAAACGAGCACCTGGTCGAGGAATTCTACACCAATGTTGCCCACATCAAAAAGGGCACAAAAGTGACAAAGGTGCGCAATTTGAAAGTGTTGTTCGATGGGAAAACCATAAATGACTACTTGGGCTTTGATGAGGAGGATGAGTCGCTATATTTGGCGAAGATGGAATTAGGTGAGGAGGTTCGTCCCTGGTTGGCACAGTATCTGGCAATCCCAGGTACCACCCCCGATAGGTTGAATGTGGGCATAAAAATTTTGAGAAGAAGTTTGAACTTTGAGGCCAAAGGGTGGGAAATATTTGTATGTAGCAGATTGGACCTCACTACTCATGATAACTCCCTCCCCTCTTCACCGGGTAGTTTTGGTGGCATCGATCATGGTGGGGTACCCGATTAATGTCGGGAAGGTAATGTCTTGGGTAATTACGCAGGTAGTTAGTGAGGGTGACAGAAACTACCCCTTCCCCATCTTTTTGACCATGTACTTCAGGGACCTCAAAGTTGAAAAGAGGCCATTTTATATAAAGGTAAAAGCGAAGGCCTCGTTCTTATCGTACAGTATGCAGGGTGATGACAACCCAAAGAGCAAGAACTTCAAGGGAACAGCTACTGCTCCAACTGGCCAGTCTGAAGAGCCAGTTATGGTAGTGGCTCCTACTCATCTTGCCTCCACCTCCGTAGACATTCCTCCTGGTCCATCCACTTTAGCAGATCCCGAGATACCCTCTTCCCGAGCCTACCCTGTGACTGCACACCGACTGAGCTAGGCTTTTCTCAGCATCAACAACTGGAGACAGCTTCATCCAAGTTGTCTATCCTCACTACTACAGTGGAAGCTCAGTCGGTACCTCCGCCTCTGCAGGTCTCGTAGTCTACCGAGGATGCCCTCAATGAGATTCTGGCCAACTAGAAGAAAAGCCTTGACATCCAGAAAGCGCTCACGGATGCTGTTGATTCACACAGCAAGGCTCTCAAGGAGCTTGCTAAGGAGCACAAGAAGTTGAGGAAGACGTGGGCTTCCAAGGAGTCTGTAAAGGAGCTGAGGGCTGAGGTTGACAGGATGAAGGTAGATCATCTACCTTTGGACTTATTGCAATAGGACCTGGTACCAGCAGCTCATCCCCAGCATGAGCAGTCTCAAAGGTCTCCCAAGAGAAAAAGGATGATTCTCCAAGTAGACGATGCAGTCATCCGGTTGGCAGACCCACCGGAGACCTCCTCCAGTCAGCCCTAAGATGCACCTCAGGAGCCTGTCCAGGTCCCAGCAGCAGAGCAGCAGGCCATAGGGAACCAGTCTGAGGTTCCTGAGCATATTGAGGACCCAGGGACTACTCAGGAACCCATGCAGATAGACGGGCCATAGGGAGTCTCTATATCCTATTCCCCTTTTCTTTTTGGTGCTTATTTGGTTTAGTTGGCATTGGGGACAATGTCAGCTTTCATTTGAGGGGGTAGGCCCTACTTTTATATATTTGGATTATTGTATATATTTGATAGTTTTTATGCTTTCTTTATTTTTCATCTTTGATTTGTATATAATTTTAACATTTCGTTACATTTCTCGTACTTTTATTTTACTTTGGGTCTGTATATAAAGTTATGTTACATTGTACATATTCATCCCATCTATTGTATATTCGATTAAATCCCCTCTTGTATATATTCATTTTACTTTCCACAATTTTTCTTTCTTAGCTTCTTATTTATGTCTGTAGCCTCTTGTTCTGAACATTTGCAATAAGCCTTTGATTTTCTTAATACCATGGTTCTTTCCAAAGATGGAGTTTGTGTGAACCGAGTGGCTCTTCCCAATGATGACGTGACAACCTTCTTAAGGGTTTGAGTCCATTTTTCTTTTTTCTTTTTAGTAGTTAGTGGTAAGGGTACCTCAAGCAAAGCTTCACTTGGGCCTAGCACATTTACCTTGATATTATGGTCAAAAACAAATTGTTATGTTTAGGATGGTGAAAGTCGTGACCTTGAGACTCTTGTGTTGACCGATAATCATCAAGTGATTTTTCGGAACCATTGTGTGCTCAAATCTTATCTAAGGTTGTTGTGGGCCCCGACTCTATGTCTTTAGAGATCCCATAGCTTGTGTGGTGAGAAATTGCATTGCAAATCCAAGTCCCGAGCCATTGGTCTAGAACTTGCCCTGAATGTTTGTTGAGGCGAAATCCTGAGTGAATTTTGACTTAAGACATGATTATAGGCTCTCCTTGATCCAAATGATAGCTTGAACACTTCCTTAGCCTACCAATGATAAAATCCCTAGCAACCCTTTTGAGCCTTAGACCTTTTTCCTTCAATAACCATGATACAAACCTTTACCCGTTCTAAAAGATACCCTCTCTTAGCACCCGATCATTCCTTAGCATATGGCAAAGGTATAAGTTTGGGGGGATAGAGGAGGATGGAAACAAAGTAATAAAAAGGTACAAAATAAAGAAAAGGAAAGTCAATGAAAAAGAAAGAAAAGCAAAAAGACAAAAAAAAGAATGCTCAAAGTAGAATTGAATAAAAAGGGATTCAAGAAAAGCAAAGAATGAAAGGTGTGGAAAGTTGAGAAAGGAGAAAAGATTTGAAATGTATAAGAAAGAGTGACAGTGTGTCTCTCTAACCCCTTAAAAAGAAGTGAAAAGACTTAAAAAGTCAAATGAATTTGAGCCAAAATGAAACAAAAGAAGTGCTTAAGGAAATATGGAACCTACTTAGACCAAACATTACCTACCCTAAACCAAAAGCCTTCACTATGTCTCCACAAAAGCCCAATATGATCTTGAGTTGAATGAAACTTACATTAGTGGTGACTCACATAAGGGGAAAGCATATGGTACTTAGAGCCGGACTTATGACGTTTCCTTGAGAGAGAGTGATTTTACATTAACCTCGTTCTGAGTGCTAATATTCTAAATGTGAGGTTTCCTTAGGGAGAGTTGAGTATGTGTGAGTTTGGGTTCCACAATGACCAAAGTAATAGAAAGAGTTCTTTGATGTGTTGAGTCAACTCTTGATGCTCTTGTGTCGCACTTAATCCATGGTGTTTCAAAGAGTAAATGTTGTTAATGATTCATTTGTATTGAGGGCAATTGTTAGTCCCAATTGATGCTAGATGAGGGCACTTTAGGACAGCTGAATTTTCTATGAATTTTTCTTAAGAGGTGGGTCTTATTTTGTTTACTTGAGGACAAGCAAAAGCTTAAGTTTGGTGGAGTTGATTGTCACACCTCCTTTTTACATACCCGAAGGGTACAGGGGAGTTTTTTACAATTAAAGAACAATCGAAACGGGATTTATGTGTTTATTTCAGAGTCGCCACTTGGGAGATTTAGGGTGTCCCAAGTCACCAATTTTAATCCCGAATCGAGGAAAAGAATGACTCCATATTACAGTCTGCGTACCAGAAATCCGGATAAGAAATTCTGTTAACCCGGGAGAAGGTGTTAGGCATTCCCGAGTTCTGTGGTTCTAGCACGGTCGCTCAACTGTTATATTCGGCTTGATTATCTGATTTTTTTTGTACAAATATGAACTTATGTGCAAATTTTAACTTTTTACCGCTTTCATAATTATTATTATTAAGAATGTGAACATCGCTTAAAACATGTCTTTGGACTGCGTCACATGAAATGCACCCACAATCCAGAACACGTTTTATTTGATGTTTTGGGATTTGGATACGGGTCGCATGAAATGCACACCCAGGCTTAAGAAAGTAAAATATTAAACACGCGCCTAAGGAGACTATCGCATTATTATTTGGGAAGACCGTGAAATTCGCTAAGCGGCCCTCCTGAATTCTAAGTATTGTAATATATACATTTCTAGAGGGCCCCGCAGCTTTGTACATTTTGTTTGTCGAGGCTCATCTCGTTCTATTTTTTAAAAGGATACCCTATAGCAACTACGTTTCTTGTCGCGTTTGTCTCTACTAATTGAAAGCAGTAGATAGCCCTAGTTGATTACATGCTTGCAGGCTTATTTATAACAGGATTCAAAATGCTTTTACAGAATAATAAAAAACGTGATTCGCTCAGGGACAACTAATCGAACATTATGGGCCCAAACCTAGCTCATGCGAGATGGGCCAGACTTGGGCCCCTGTTTATCCGATACGGGCCTACTTGGTCTGTTTCGATTTGGGCTCGACCTTCATGAGGTTGAGGCCCTGAACTGGTTCTTTGTTCTGAAAAATGAGTTTATCAATTTATATGCGACAATTTGACAGAAGGGAAAGAACTTAACTAATAGTGGATAGTTTTCATACTTGGCCTACATTAGAGAAAATACTACACCATCAAACTAAGTCTAAGATACAACTTATTGCAATGGGAATATTTTCACCTAACAACATACATATATGACTAGCATTCACTAACCTACATTGATATACTAAGCACGTAGGCTACTTCTATTGTCCAAACGAAAATGTAACTATTATATACTACATGACATTTAATACAATAGTCCATGTATATATAAAAACAATCTGCAGGTCCTCTCTTTTGCATTCATGCTCAAACTTTCAATTACATTGGTGGTATTAATTGTGTACCTGGTAAGGAAAGGAAAGGAAGAAGGAGAGTAATCAGTTGAGTAGTATGCAACAAGCAACAGCAACAACAACCAAACAGCAACAACACAGCAGCAAACCAACAACCACAAATGTTCTCCACAGTCCACAGACAAACAGCAACAGTTTCCAGAACAAAAAGAAACCACAGATGGTCGAGCCCCAAACAAACAATCCCAAAAAGAGTAGTGAACCAGCAGAAAACCCAAGATACCAAATGTAACAGCAACAGAATACCCAATAACCACAAAGCTCAGCAAATACCCAGTACAGTTCCAACAATCAGGAAGACTAAAACTCAATCCACAGCACACAGAAAACTCAGTGTAGCAACAATCACAGCAGAAAACACACAGCCTTCTCTTAATGGAACAGTAGTGACCCTAGTTAGAATAACTGACTTGGCCAGAACAGCTCAACCAACTTAGTTCCTTGTGCAGTTTTGGGCAGTGTTTAGTTAAAGTGTTCTGAAAATTTTCACTTTGTTTTCTCTTTTTTCTGAAGACTAAAAGTCCAGCCCCTTTAAGTTCTGAAATGGCCTATTTATAAGCCAAACAACCAGTGCAGTCAAGCTGCCTGGATTCTCCCACTTGCAGACTGCCCATACCCTTTAAACCCATGCTTAAACATTTTTTTCATGCCAGCCATTGGTTCCCCACGCCTGGTTTATTCTTTAATCAAGAGTTATGGGCTCATTTTAGTATTCATTTTAAATTCTCATGCTCTTATGTCTTGTTCCCCATTGACATTAATTTAATCCTAATTCAGTACCCTACTTGTCAGCTCACTTAAACTAAGCTTTTCCTATTCTTTTCGAACCCCATACTACCCTTGTTAAACCTTGATTATTACTGCCCTAAACCCATTGCAGCATCAGGGCATTTTGAACTTCTGAAAGTTCAAATTCAGGACTGCCCTGGACTGAACCTTTTCAGTCGTTTTTGCAATGCAAACAAACCCATTTCAAACAATGTCGGGCATTCAGTCAGTGACATGGTTCAATTGGTCATGTGAAATTACTAGCTCATTTGATCCATTAGTTATAGAAAACTAATCGACGACGTTTATCGAGTCGACTATACTAAATATAACAGGTAATAATCAGTCGCTCATATAAACAACACGTACAGGGTCCCGAATGACTTAAAACATTTTTGTTCAATTACTGGGAACCTATATGAGTTAACTTATTTGACGATTAATCTAATTGACGAGCATGTATATCACAGAGTACATTCAGAACACACATAGAAAATCAACCGACCAAATAAAAGGTCTTTGCTAGAGATGGAAGAAATCAGGAAAAATAATAGATAATAACAAACAATCACAACAAATCATGCTGACAACTCAATCAAAACTAAAACAAAGAAAAGAGAACACTTACTGGAAAAGTTTAAACCGAAATGACCCAAGTCCGACTTAGCTTTGACCATTTGAGGCCGAACAAACTTTAATCAGGTGTTCTCACATGAGAACACCTTGATTAAGGTCTATTAGACCTCGAACCCTTGTTAAGGCCGGCTGGATTCCAAGGCTATCCGTGTTCTAGGTTTTGGATTTTCAGATCTGGTTTTTAGGAGTTTTGGGTAGATTCGGACCAAACCAAGTCTGGTTTGGTCACGAGGAGGGTCCGGGGAGTGTCTGGTATGAAGATGGTGAGGTTTGGTATAGGTCAGAGTTCGACTCAAATCTTCAAATGAAGATTCGAGACGAAGGAAGGTGATTCGAGGAAAATGGATAGCAGATCCATGTTTAGGACAGTGAGGTGGTCCTAGGGTGTTCAGGAGGTGGTCACCGGCGTCCATGCCGCCGGCTTTAATGGCGAGGGATATGGGGCGGCTAAGGTTTCTAATGGGAGGTCTGGGTTTGAGCTTGGGGACGACGGGATGGGGGTGCTCGTATAGGGGGGCTGGGTAATGAATTACGTTTATATACGTAAAGTGTAATTAGATCCTGGTCGTTGGATGCATCGAGATTGATGGCCAGGATCTTTTACTTAGAACGGAACGACACTGTTTGGCCTCGGTTGGGGGGTTGGTTCGGATTGGTTCCTGGGTCAGGTTTTGAAACGGGTTACTGATAGTGATCCTGGACCGTTGGATTGGATTGGTTGGAACGGCTGAGATGAGCCGTCCTTGAAACGACGTAGTCTTGGTATTGAACTACGTCGTTTTGATGAACGGTGGATGGGTCTTGTGCTGGCTGACCTGGTCTGCTTCTGGGCCTCCAAAATTTGAAATAAAATAGGCCCGGTCCGATTTCTTAAATGATTTGCTCTCTTTTATTTTGTTTTCTAATTTTAAAATACAACTAAATTAAAAAAATGAATTTGAAATACCCATTAATCAATACTTAACACAATTATTCACACACATATATAAAAAAAACTTTTTAAAATGGTTAAATTACAACCTAGAAATGCATACATATTTTTTGTGAATTTTCTTTTAATGACGCATACTTTTTGTATTTTGTTTGATAAGATCAAATGCAAAATGGACAGACCCACAAATGACAAACAGCACCTGTCACGGAAAAACGACAAATTGCACGGCGAGGTCATTTGTCACTATTTTTTTTGTTTTTCTTTTGGAGCGATTGTCCGTGAAGCAAAAATCACGTGCTTACAGCTGCCCCTCTTTGCACGAAGACACGAAGGGTTTTCGCGCAAAGATAAAGCGAGCGATTTTTGCCCGTCCGAATACTCCGTGTGAAGCATTTTTTGAAAAAGGTTTGACTGAACCTTTGCTTCAAAGGTTTCCTACATATCCTGGGCTAAACAGGAATCAGGTCAATGTAGTTCGGGAAACTTTGGTAGTTGGGACTACCGTGTGACTGTAGTGCTTGCTGTTGTTGTGCGTTGTTGCCTGCCGCTATAGGATGCTACCGCTCAACCGATCTCCTTGTTACATTGTTCTGAAAAGAAAACAAGAAGCTAAGCTAGACTATGGATCATGCGGTCTCATCTATCTTCAACTTGTTCTTGTTGCCTTGCTTTCCTGTCGGCTAACGCTTTCCTCCGATGCCTTATTTTGTGAACTTGGGGAATGATGATGGTCCTTCGTCTTTTCTGAACGCCAGTTTTCATCACTTCGCTTGATCTGCTGGGAACATGGCCCTCTTCTTTAAGCTTTTCAATGGTTTCTCCAGTGGTATGGCTTCCTTTATCAAAATTGTTACGTTGGGCATGCTACAACGTTCCCAAACTGCTTCTTTTGAGACACGTTCCTCCTTCCTTTGAATTGCGCGCTTGCCTTTGCAGCCTTCTGCTTCTTGGTGCTGAGGATTTTATTGTTTCCTGCTTGGGGATCTCTGTTGTACCCTTCCGCCTTCAGGTGGGGTTACTGATTCCAAAATCTAGAGCTGAACTTAAAATGTATTCCCGCATTATACTGGTGGGTGACCTAGAACTTAAATATATTCCCGCATTATACTGGTGGGTGACCTAGAACTTAAAATGTATTCTCGCATTATACTGGTGGGTGACCTAGAACTTAGATGTATTCCCGTATTATACTGGTGGGCGGCCTAGAACTTAAATGTATTCCCACATTGTACTGGTGGGCGACCTAGAACTTAAATGTGTTCCCGCATTATACTGGTGGGTGACCTAGAACTTTAAATGTATTCCCGCATTATACTGGTGGGCGACCTAGAACTTAAAAGTATTCCCGCATTATATTGGTGGGCGACCTAGAACTTAGATGTATTCCCGCATTATACTGGTGGGCGACCTAGAACTTAAATGTATTCCCGCATTATACTGGTGGGCGACCTAGAACTTAGATGTATTCCCGCATTATACTGGTGGGCGACCTAGAACTTAAATGTATTCCCGCATTATACTGGTGGGCGACCTAGAACTTAAATGTATTCCCGCATTATACTGGTGGGCGACCTAGAACTTAAATGTATTCCCGCATTATACCGGTGGGCGACCTAGAACTTAAATGTATTCCCGCATTATACTGGTGGGCGACCTAGAACTTAAAATTATTCCCGCATTATACTGGTGGGCGACCTAGAACTTAAAAGTATTCCCGCATTATACTGGTGGGCGACCTAGAACTTAGATGTATTCCCGCATTATACTGGTGGGCGACCTAGAACTTAAATGTATTCCCGCATTATACTGGTGGGCGACCTAGAACTTAAAAGTATTCCCGCATTATACTGGTGGGCGACCTAGAACTTAAAAGTATTTGAAATAGTTTCCCCGTTCTTCCGAGAAAATTTTTGACAATCGGCAGAAAATTTTCTGCCCCGGTTTTTGGTGATTTCCCTAGCGTTGCATCTCGCTGCCATCATCAATCCTTTGTTTTCCTACTGTAGACAAATGGATTTAATTAGTTTTAATCGTGGTGGTAGAGGGTGCCTTTCCGGCGGATGATTTTTCCTCTCTTCTCCTTTTTCTTGCTCTATGTCCCCATAATTGGTTAGTGGACAAAATTGCCTGCTGGGGGTCTCTAGCCTGCTGGGGCTGGTTTTCAATTTGTTCCATTTTCTGCTTTCTCTTTAAGCACATGCTGTGGGAGTTTGCTTTTAACTCCCGAAACCACTCCCTTTAGGATCTTACTTCCTCCAAAACTGCCGGGCACGATCACTGCATTGCCTGGGACCGGCCTTTAAGACTGTTTGTATTATCCTGCATTGGATGAATTCCCCTCCGGTTTCTAGTAGTAAGCTTTGAAAAATCCTTTCAAGACAAATTTTAGGAAAAGAAATAAAAGATAGAAAGGGAGAAAATCTTTCTGAACCAATATTTGGTGGGGAGAAGAAACTCAGAAGAACTTATCTGGAGGACATGACTGGTTCCCGTGATCATGACGTGCACCATAGATTCCTGACCCAGTCTATTTGTATCAATCGATTTGCCCGATGGTCTGACTTGCTGGGGATGATAAATGAGTGTCCATTTCGTTGCGAATGTGGTAGCTTTTGTTTATCTGTCTTGTCGCCTCATAGTGCCCTTCGAGGGGTTTTCACTAATGAGACTCTCTCTTTTCTCTCATCTCCCGGCGCCTTATGGTGCCTGTGAAGGTTTTCACCAATAAGACTCTCTCATTTCATATCCCTCATCTTATATCGCCTCTCGGTGCCTGTGAAGGTTTTCACCGATAAGACTCTCTCATTTTATTTCTTTCGAGGAATCGGGGTGTTGTAGATACGACCCTCTCTTTTGGAGATTCCTTTGACCATCAATTCATTCCCAGTCTTATGATCCTCTTCTTTGCTGGGGGTCGGTGTATTATTCTCGGCCTTATTTGCCTGACTTGGCATCTCTTGGACATTGATCGGGAGGTCTTTTGGACGTTGATGTTGGTTTTGGTGTGGGGTTAAAGAAAGGCTATAAAAATGAAAATAACTTGATGGGTGATGTGCTACAACTTTTGGAATCCAACCTTTGTTGGAACTTCAAACATAACATCTGCCCCAGTTTTCTTGCTTGGGGAATTTATTTTTTATACTTATGTTGACCTATGTGCGTTACGCACACTGCGCCTATTATGCATACTATATACATTATGCATCCTATATTCACTATGATGCACACTATGACTGAGCCGTGAGGCGCCTACGTATCCTCTTCGAGGAATCAGGTCAAACGTAGTTCCCACGGTTTTGTATTTCTTATGCTTTTATCTTCTTTTTTTTCTTTGTTGTTGTTTTTTTTTTCTTTCTCCTTCTTTTCATTTTCCTTTAAAGATTTTTTTTTTCTTTTCTTTTCTCTCTTTTTTTCTTTTCTTTTTTTTTCTTTTTTTTCCATGTCTTTTCCATTTAGTGATTCCAAAAGAGGGGTATGAAAGAATAACTTAAGGCTCAAAAGGGGAAGCAAGGGTTAAAAGTGTTTGGATAGAAGAAAGAATTGCCTCCGTCATCCCATTATCCAATAAATGCCAAATACAAACAAACGAACCAATAATTGCCATAATTAAAGAAATTACGCATAATATCTCTTGACTGCATCAGAATTGATAGCCATGTCGACACATCTCCCCTCGATATCTGTCAAACACAAAGCACCGTTGGACAACACTCTGGTCACAATATAAGGCCCTTGCCAATTTGGGGCGAATTTGCCTTTTGCCTCGACCTGATGTGGGAGGATTTTCTTCAATACCTGCTGCCCTACTTCAAACTTCCTGGGGCGCACCTTCTTGTTATATGTTCTTGCCACTCTCTTCTGGTACAGCTGACCATGGCATACTGCTGCCAATCTTTTCTCATCTATCAGGCTTAACTGTTCCAATCGAGCTTTGACCCATTCATCATCGTTAATCCCGGCTTCAGCGACAATTCGGAGGGATGGAATTTCGACCTCCGCCGGTATTACGGCCTCAGTTCCGTACACCAACAAGTAAGGAGTTGTGCCTATGGAAGTTCGGACGGTAGTGCGGTAACCCAACAAAGCAAAGGGCAATCTCTCGTGCCATTGTCTGGACCCCTCCACCATCTTTCGCAGTATCTTCTTGATATTCTTATTGGCTGCTTCGACCGCTCCATTCGCCTTGGGATGATATGGGGTGGAATTGCGGTATGTAATCTTGAATTGTTGGCATACCTCTCTCATCAGGCTGCTATTAAGATTCGCACCGTTATCCGTGATGATCACTTTTGGGATCCCAAATCTACAGATGATATGGGAATGAACAAAGTCCACCACTGCCTTTTTGGTTACCGATTTGAAGGTTTTAGCCTCAACCCATTTGGTGAAGTAATCAATGGCCACTAGAATGAACCTATGACCGTTGGATGCTGACGGCTCGATGGGCCCAATGACATCCATGCCCCATGCCACAAACGGCCAGGGTGTTGACATCGTATGTAACTCTGTTGGCGGAGAATGAATCAAATCTCCATGTATCTGGCACTGATGGCATTTCCTCACGAAAGTGATACAGTCGTGTTCCATGGTGAGCCAATAACACCCTGTTCAAAGGATCTTTCTTGCCAATACATATCCGCTCATGTGTGGCCCACAAACTCCAACATGTACCTCTGCCATAACCGTCGTTGCTTGACTGGCATCTATGCATCTCAACAAACCCAAATCCGGGGTTCTTTTGTACAATACTCCTCTGCTGAGGAAGAAACCATTCGTCAAACGCCGAAGGGCTCTTTTTTGGTCTCCAGAGGCATGTTCTGGATATATCCCCATTCTGAGGTATTCCTTGATATCATGAAACCAGGGTTCGCCATCTGCTTCTTCTTCTATGGCATTGCAGTAGGCGTGCTGATCACGGACCTGGATGTGCAGAGGATCAACATACATTTTGTCAGGGTGGTGCAGCATTGATGCTAAGGTGGCCAAGGCATCCGCAACCTCATTGTGAACTCTCGGGATGTGTTTGAATTTCACCGATCGAAATTGCTTGCTCAGATCATGCAAGCATTGTCGGTATGGTATGAGTTTTAGATCTCGCGTTTCCCATTCACCCTGAATCTGGTGTACCAAGAGGTCCGAGTCTCCCAAGACCAAGACGTCTTGGACATCCATGTCAGCAGCCAAGCGCAGACCCAGAATGCAAGCCTCATACTCGGCCATATTGTTGGTGCAATAGAAGCGTAGTTGAGCCGTAACAGGATAATGGCGTCCTGTTTCAGAAATGAGTACTGCTCCTATTCCAACCCCTTTTGCGTTTGCAGCTCCATCGAAGAAAAGCTTCCAACCCGGTTCCTCAGGTAATTCCAACTCATTTGTATGCATTACCTCTTCGTCAGGAAAATACGTTCTTAAGGGCTCGTATTTTTCATCAACGGGATTCTCCGCCAAATGGTCTGCCAGCGCCTGGGCTTTCATGGCCGTCCTCGTCACATAGACGATATCAAACTCTGTGAGCAGAATTTGCCACTTTGCCAACCTTCCCGTGAGAATAGGTTTCTGAAAGATATACTTTAATGGGTCCAAATGGGATATGAGATAAGTAGTATACGAAGACAGGTAGTGCTTCAACTTCTGAGCTACCCAAGTTAGGGCACAACATGTTTTCTCGAGTTGAGTGTACTTGACCTCATGTACTGTGAATTTCTTGCTAAGATAGTAGATGGCTTGCTCCTTCCTTCCTGTGTCATCATGTTTCCCCAATACACAACCAAATGAATTTTCCAAGACCGTTAGGTAAAGAATTAAGGGCTTCCCAGGCTTCGGCGGGACCAATACGGGTGGATTAGACAAATACCCTTTGATTTGGTCGAAGGCCTCCTGACACTCTGCCGTCCAACCTACCGCAGCATCCTTTCTCAGCAACCGAAATATGGGCTCACAAGTTGCTGTGAGTTGGGCGATGAACCTGCTGATGTAATTGAGTCTACCCAGCAAACTCATTACCTCTGTTTTGTTCCTTGGCGATGGCAAATCTCGGATGGATTCAATTTTGGATGGGTCTAACTCCATCCCCCGTCGAATGACGATGAATCCTAGCATCTTTCCTGATAGAACCCCGAATGCGCATTTGGACGGGTTGAGCTTGATATCATACCTTCGGAGTCTTTGGAAAAATCTCCTTAGGTCTGCTACATGGTCTTCCTGACGCCAAGATTTGATGATCACATCATCGACGTACACCTCGATTTCTTTGTGTATCATGTCATGAAACACAGCAGTCATTGCTCGCATGTATGTTGCCCCGGCGTTCTTCAACCCGAATGGCATTACCCGATAGCAGTAGGTTCCCCATGGCGTAATAAACGCTCTCTTTTCCGCATCTTCCTCGTCCATTAGGATCTGATGATAACCCGCATAGCAATCTACAAAGGATCCGATCTCGCGCCCCGCGCAATTATCGATCAAGATATGGATGTTGGGTAACGGAAAATTGTCCTTGGGACTTGATTTGTTGAGGTTGCGGTAGTCGACGCACACCCTGATTTTTCCATCCTTCTTTGGGACTGGTACCACATTGGCCAACCACTCGGGATATCGAGTGACCCGAATGACCTTCGCTTACAACTGCTTAATCACTTCTTCTTTGATCTTTACACTCATTTCTGTTTTAAATTTCCTTAGTTTTTGCTTGACCGGAGGGTATGCCGGGTCAGTGGGCAATTTGTGAACCACTAAATTGGTGCTTAATCCAGGCATATCGTCATATGACCATGCAAAAACATCTTTGAATTCCATGAGGGTTTTGATCAATTCTTCTCTGACATTCGGCTCAATGTGGATGTTAATTTTGGTCTCTTGGACGTTATCAGCGTCTCCTAGATTCACAACCTCAGTGTCATTTAGGTTAGGCTTGGGTTTCTCTTCAAATTGGCACAGTTCTCGGTTTATCTCTTCGAAAGCTTCACCTTCGTCACATTCAGATTCATCATCACAAACGACCTCTTGCAACATTGAGTCGGATTTAGATTGATTTATTAGACTAGGTCGAAGATCCGCTGTGCATGCCATGTCATTAGAACCAGTAAAAAGAGAACTGTTCAGAAAGAAAAAGAACAAAACAAAATTAAAATGGGACAAAAGAAAAGAACTTTATTAAACTTGCGGGATAAAAGGGTTCACACTTTTACAAAAACGAAAGTAAAATTTGGATTACACCCTTGAATAATCCGGACAAACAGAACACACAAAACATAAATCAAAGCCTACTACCAAGACTCCCCTCGGGCAGGAAGAGGAGTAACTGTCCAATTGTTGGTCTTGGCCTCAGGCCCCACAAACTGTATCTCTGCTCTGCTGGAACCTTCTCCAGCTTCCACCATACTGACATCCGCGAATAGCTTCTCAAAACTCTGATTCAGGTCTTTATTTATACCGATCAAAGGTCCTAGAATTTTTGGGACCGGTGACCCCTTGGCACTTGCTTTGACGAAAGACCTTGAGAGACGTGGCACTGGTTTAGGCAGAAACCAGACCCTCTTCTTCATTTTTCGCGCTTGCTTCCTATCTGCTGCGGTTGGTTTGAACCCCAATCCGAAAGTTTCAAGATTTTTAGGAAGGGAGACAGGTTGGACAATCCCTTGAAGCTCGACTCCCAGGCCTTTTCCCGACACAAATCCATTACCCAGCATTTCTGAGACCATCATGACTGTTGCGGCAGCTATCCTAGGGTGCGGGATAATTTCTCCTTCAGAAATTTTGTTGGCCGACCCTGTGTCGAAAATCTGGTAGACCCAAGGACCTTTGTCATCTACGGTCTCTATGAAAGGTACAATGGCTCCACCCATGGTGCACGTTGTATCCTTGCCGTGTAACACGACCTCTTGTCTTTCCCACTCGAACTTCACCATCTGATGTAGGGTGGAGGGCACCGCCTTGGCTGCATGAATCCATGGTCGTCCTAACATCAGATTGTAAGATACTGTGGCGTCTAATACCTGGAATTCCATGGTAAACAGGACTGGACCGATGGTCAGTTCAAGTACAACATCCCCCACAGTGGCTGTTCCGTTTCCATCAAACCCTCGGACACAGATATTGTTCTTGTGGATCCTTCCGTGGTCGATCTTTAACTGGTTCAAGGTGGATAGTGGGCAAATATTGGCGCTTGAGCCGTTATCCACCAATACTCGAGTTACCACCGAGTCTTCACATCTGACAGCTAGGTATAGAGCTTTATTATGCTCCGTACCTTCCACCGGCAGGTCATCATCTGAGAATGTTACCCTGTTCACCTCGAAAATCTTGCTGGCAATGGTTTCCAGGTGGTTTACAGAAATCTCACTGGGTACATGAGCTTCGTTCAATATCTTCAGCAGGGCCCGACGATGCTCATCGGAATGGATCAGTAATGACAACAGTGAGATCTGGGCCGGTGTTTTTCTCAGATGTTCGACCACAGAATAGTCTTGTACTTTCATCTTCCTCAGGAACTCTTCAGCCTCTTCTTCGGACACAGGTTTCTTGGTTGCAACTGGGTTGGTTCTTCTTAACTCCACCAGAGCAAAACATCGACCTGATCGAGTCAACCCTTGCGCTTCACAACTGACTTATTCCACTTGTTTTCCTTTGTACATCACCACCGCCTTTTCATATTTCCAAGGCACAGCCCTGCTGTCAATCATCGGCAGTTGGACCACAGGCTTTATGGTCACCAGTTCCCTACATACCCCTTTTAACACGACTGCCGATGTGGGCGGGATCCCTGATACTACCAACTTGCTTGGCTCGGGTTTGCTTGTCATGGCGGACGGGCTTTTTCCCAATATCACTACCGGCTTGGCGCCTTCTCCCTGCGACTGTACACTCGTTCCTCCACTGGTTGAGACTTCTTTCGGGGCGGCTTGGATCAACATCACTGTTTGTGAGGGTTTTCTCAACTCTCCTCCCTCACACGCCAACTCAATCATGTGAGTTTCGTGGTGCGCTGGCAGTGGGTTTTGGTTGATGTTAGGAGCTTCTGGTGTCTGGACCTCAATCTTATTGGTGTCGATAAGATCCTGTATGGCATGCCTTAACTTCCAACATTTCTCGGTGTCATGCCCAAGCATCCCTGAGCAGTATTCACAACTGATTGATCGATCTAAATTCTAAGGTGGGGGATTTGGTTCTCGAGTCTGGACAGGACTAACCAAACCCAATTGCCTCAGCTTGTGGAACAAAGCGGTGTAGGTTTCTCCAAACTCCGTGAAAGTTCTCTGTTTCCGCAACCTGTCATTCCTAGCATCTGGATTTCCCCGGAAACCTACCCCTGGGGGGTTTCTATACGCCCTTGGTGGAGGATAGGTGTTTTGTGGTGGTTCATATATGTTCTAGGGGGCCGGCGCGCGCCATTGCGGGCGAACCGGAGGCTGGGTGTATGCTTGAGCCTGGTGTACGGAACAATGTGGTTCTCGAGGTGGATAGAAATTTTGTGGTGGGTTGTATTGGTAGTTTGACCTGTGAGGTCTGGGTTGGTTGTAGTGCGGCCTGCCAGCCCTGGACCAACTGCCTGCCTCGATCGTGGCAACCTCTTCTTTCTTTCTTCTTAGCGCACCTCCCATGCCGCTTTGAATAGCCTGGGTTGTGGCTTTGAGTGCCGAATAGTTCAAGATTTTGTCAGACCTCAGACCCTCTTCTATCATGTCCCCTATCTTGACCACCTCGTTGAAAGATTTTCCAACTGTTGTCACCAAGTGACCAAAGTAGGTTGGATCCAATGTCTGCAAGAAATAGTCCACCATCTCTCCCTCTCTCATGGGAGGATCGACTCTAGCTGCTTGTTCTCTCCAGCGGAACCCGAACTCGCGAAAACTTTCCCCGTGTTTCTTCCCAGTTCTCAATAATGTGAGACGGTCAGGGAATATCTCTAGATTGTACTGGAAATGACCTGCAAAAGCCTGCGCCAGATCATCCCACGTGTACCACCTGCTGGAATTCTGCCTGGTATACCATTCTAGTGCAGATCCGCTCAGACTTTGGCCGAAATAAGCTATCAGCAGCTCATCCTTGCCGCCTGCCCCTCTCATTTTGCTACAGAATCCCCGCAAATGTGCCATGGGATCACCGTGCCCTTCATATAAATCAAACTTAGGCATCTTGAACCCAGCCGGGAGTTGGATGTCTGGGAAAGGGCACAGATCTTTGTATGCTACGCTGACTTGATTGCCCAATCCGTGCAAGTTCCTGAAGGACTACTCCAGGCTTTTGAACTTTCTCAATACTTCATCCTGTTCAGGGGCCTTAGCCGGCTTCTCAATCTCTGCCGGCACTTCCAAATGTGGATTGTAAGCCTGCGGTTCGGGGGCATGAAACGTAGGCTCGAGGGGGTAGTATTGTGTATCGTGGGCCTGAAACAATGGCTCACTGGTCGTTCTTTGCAAAGGGGCTGATATTGGTCCCACAAAAATGGGAATATTGGGTGTTGGGAGAGGTTGATGGGGTGGTGGAGCTTGGGAATCATGAGGGCTTCTTTCTTGATGATAAAGGGGATTTGGGCGGCTTGTGGAAGGGCCAGAGTGAGGGTATTCCGGCATGTGTCCCAGTGTTTCAGGGCTCTTTTGTGTTTTGGCTATGGCTAGCTGCATTGCATTCATCTCTAGTCCCATCCTTTCAATCTTTTCCATCGCTTCTTTTAGCAACTGGCTCATTGGCCTTTCTTCCTCATTATTATTCTCTGAAGTAGTCATGCTTGTTGCTACCGGTCTTTTGGATCTGGTTTGGTATGAGTGTGTTGCCAGAGTTCTTTAACAACTAACTTGTCTGGATCAGACAACAACAAACTTTGTTAGTGTTAGAGTTTAACAGATTTGATCATAACACGTAGAGGATGCAATCCACCTAGGCAGTTAACCGTTTCTACATGCTTTGCTTCAAACAACATGCGTCATCCCGGTTTGCTCATTCGTCCCCTTTTTAAAGTATTTTGGGAAACCCTGTGTTTTATTTTATTATGTATTTTCTTTTCTTTCTTTATTAAAAGCGGTCGAATATTATGGGGATTGCATACGTATCACGTCCCCGCGCGAATCAGACCAGGCGTAGTTCTGCCTCAAAGTAAAGACACATAGAAATTCTTCTGGAATCACTTAATTTCATTAACAAAATTTTCTATTATTACTTCAAATAAAATAGCAACAGTACAGACTCCACGGTTTTAAACTTGGTTTGAAGAAAAGAAAACAACATATGGGAAAACAACAAAAGCCAAATAAACAAGACTTGACCAAAAACTAATTCTCCAACTTAAGGGCCCGCGAGGCATCATTCGGCCTTTCCGCGGCTCTAGGTGTAAGGTCTCTTTGCAGGCTCTTCAACTCGTTCATAATCCGATGGACGCAGCCCATGATGGAGACAAGGAGGGTCTTCCGAGGTGTTCGCTCACATGCCAGGCATTTCATATAGATGTAATGCCCGATTTCGTCAATCCTTGCTCGAATGTTATCCCTTTCACTGAACAACTGCCTGATTTGTCGATTTTTTAACCCCAGTGCCTGAGCATTGTCGGCAAGTTGATCCTGGAACAACTCCATTTGTCTTTCCATGCAGGCCATTGCATCGTAGCACTGTCTTCTGTCGGCCTGGGCATCTCGTGCTTGTTTGACGATCCGATCATGTAGAGTGGAGTTTGTCTCCCTTAATATCCCGACGCTCATTTCATAATCCCTTATGACCTATTGCAAACGTTGCTTCCGGGCCATTGTGTACCTTGCCCATCTGACCTTCATCCTTGCTATGCAAGCTTCTGATTGTTCTAATTCTTCTTGGCTCTGGATGACCTGACTTCTCAAACTTGCTATCAATCTTTCGTCAGAGCGACGCTTCTGTCGGTCAACGTTACTCTTACTGGCTTGGCGAAGGCGGGCCTTCAAGGTTTGGTTTTCTTGGGCTAGCTTGTTTCTTTCAGCCTGCTCCGAGGCGACTTGCACATTGTTCTCAAATACAAGCCTTTCGACTTGTTGCTTTAGCTTCCCGATTTCAATCCGGTAACCTTCCTCCCTTTTTAACCATCCCCATTGCTCTTGTGAATCATCTGTGAAGTGTTGGACGTGGGCCCTTTTAGCAGGTCTTTGCCGAATCTGAAACCTTCTTTCGAACCAAGCATCGTACTTTGGGTCTACCTCACCTTTAGCTAGTTCTCGCACCATGGTCTTGGGCTCCAAGAATCTACATTCATGCCACAGTTTTCTAATCTTCCCCTCGGGGAATATGACTCCCGGGCTTAATTCCAAGGCATGCTTGCTCAGATCTTCATCAGTAGGGACTACTTGAAACCTGCCCAGTTGTCGTAATACCCGATGAGGGGCATATGGTTGGATGCTGCGAAGCCCCATTAAGAGAACATGACATTCTTCAGCCGACATGTAGATCACCTCAGTATCAGTCAACCAACCGAATGCCCATTCAATTTGGTCAGATGTTGTTGACCTTAACCGTGTAAACCATGCTTCGACACCTTCAGGAAATCTGGCGCCTGTCATGCGCTTCTTGAATCTGCTGATACAATTCCTCTCGGTTAACCCGTGGTTCATGTATCCTGCTCGGTGATGGAGATGTTCCTGCATCCATAGCTGAAGTAACAGGTTGCAACCTTGGAAGAACTTGCCTCCTTCTCGGCATATAGTCAGAGCCCGGTAGATTTCGGACAAAATCAAAGGAACCACAGTACTATTGGTTCTTTTGATTGCAACGTCGGCCATACCTACCAGACCTATCTCTATCTTTTTATCCTTCCTTGGACAGACCATGACTCCCAAGAACGCTATGATGAAAGCCAAAGTATGTCTTGCTTCCCATTTGTTTCTGTTCCCGCCGTGAGTTAGCCCAAGGTTCGGTTCCTCGAAACCCTGCGGGGCTCCGTACCGCTGATACAAGAAATGGAGATCACAACATCCTCTCGATAAATCGTCATGTTGTATCTTCCGACCGATGCTTAGTAGATCCAGAAACGCATGCGGAGACACTGGTCTTGGCGAAAGCAAATATTGCCCTCTTAACCTCTCATTCAATCCCGCATATCTGGCGACTTCCTCAAGTGTTGGTGAAAGTTCAAAGTCAACAAAACGGAATACATTGCGGGTTGGGTCCCAAAATGGTATTAGAGCTTCAAGAATATCTGTCCTTGGCCTAACACCCAACAAATTTACAAAACCTCCCAATATTCTTCCTACTACCCCTTTGCTATTGGCTTCCAAATCATTCCACCACATGTGGAGTTGTAGGGGGACCTCGCTGAGGGCCGAGAATGGTTCATTTTGCTCTGTGCTCATCCTGCACATTTATTAAGGTGACCTTTTAGGCGAAAACAAAAACCTTTATTTTGACTCTAAACAAAAAATCTTGGAAAACAAAACAAACAATATATGTATTTATATACATGTGTATATGTACAATATATGCTTTATGGTATATCATTATTGGTAAAACGAAAAAGGGAGTTGGACCCGATGAGGGTTGCCTACGTATCCCACCTCCGGCGAGAATCAAACCGACGTAGTTCGGGTAATAAACTAACTAGTTTATTATTTTATTTTATTTATTTTTTTCTCTTTTTTTTTGAAAATAGAGTAAAATAAAATAAAAATTCATTCCTCATTCCCAGCTCGCCATTTTTCTCTTTTCTCTTTTCCTTTGTTTTTAGTCAAACAAACTCACAAATATACCCATTTTCTCTTCTATCTGCATTTTGTCATTTTTTTTTATTAAAAATTTCCCAACATTCAAAACTGGTCATCATGCATGTTTGAAGCAAATAAATGCACAAGCAGTGAGTAGGATGCATCAGGATGGCCCTTTCTACTTCAGGTTGCTATTCCTAGACGGACCCAACCCCTGTGTTGAGTCCCCTAAGTCGAAAATGCACATGATGCAAACAAGCGTTCCTACTAGGGATCCGGCATGAAGTTGAGTTATTCTAAGTTCAGAACCTGGGTGTTTGTTCTAGACCTGGCTTACCCGAGCGGACAACTCGAGCCGGGGGGGGGGGCAGCGTACCGGGAATACAGAAGCTTCACCGGCTTAACAACTTATCCGAACCTCGTTCTAAATTGGGATTTGACACTATACAGAAAAGAAGTCGTACGAAGTACGCCCTTCTTCATGATTCAGAAGACTCAGAGAGAAGATGGGTTTCGGCACAATTTATATACAGTTCACATAATATCAAAGCGGTAAAAGCAACATTTAGCACATTAGGCTCAAAACATGTTAAAATCAGATAAAGCCAAATATAACAATTTATCTAAGCGCGAATTTCTAACCCTGAACTAGTGGTTCTGGGTTATAAGGTCCCCAGCAGAGTCGCCAGAGCTGTCACACCTCCTTTTTACATACCCGAAGGGTACAGGGGAGTTTTTTTCCAATTAAAGGACAATCGAAACGGGATTTATGTGTTTATTTCAGAGTCGCCACTTGGGAGATTTAGGGTGTCCCAAGTCACCAATTTTAATCCCGAATCGAGGAAAAGAATGACTCCATATTACAGTCTGCGTACCAGAAATCCGGATAAGGAATTCTGTTAACCCGGGAGAAGGTGTTAGGCATTCCCGAGTTCTGTGGTTCTAGCACGGTCGCTCAACTGTTATATTCGGCTTGATTATCTGATTTTTTTTGTACAAATATGAACTTATGTGCAAATTTTAACTTTTTACCGCTTTCATAATTATTATTATTAAGAATGTGAACATCGCTTAAAACATGTCTTTGGACTGCGTCACATGAAATGCACCCACAATCCAGAACACATTTTATTTGATGTTTTGGGATTTGGATACGGGTCGCATGAAATGCACACCCAGGCTTAAGAAAGTAAAATATTAAACACGCGCCTAAGGAGACTATCGCGTTATTATTTGGGAAGACCGTGAAATTCGCTAAGCGGCCCTCCTGAATTCTAAGTATTGTAATATATACATTTCTAGAGGGCCCCGCAGCTTTGTACATTTTGTTTGTCGAGGCTCATCTCGTTCTATTTTTTAAAAGGATACCCTATAGCAACTATGTTTCTTGTCGCGTTTGTCTCTACTAATTGAAAGCAGTAGATAGCCCTAGTTGATTACATGCTTGCAGGCTTATTTATAACAGGATTCAAAATGCTTTTACAGAATAATAAAAAACGTGATTCGCTCAGGGACAACTAATCGAACATTATGGGCCCAAACCTAGCTCATGCGAGATGGGCCAGACTTGGGCCCCTGTTTATCCGATACGGGCCTACTTGGTCTGTTTCGATTTGGGCTCGACCTTCATGAGGTTGAGGCCCTGAACTGGTTCTTTGTTCTGAAAAATGAGTTTATCAATTTATATGCGACAATTTGACAGAAGGGGAAAGAACTTAACTAATAGTGGATAGTTTTCATACTTGGCCTACATTAGAGAATATACTACACCATCAAACTAAGTCTAAGATACAACTTATTGCAATGGGAATATTTTCACCTAACAGCATACATATATGACTAGCATTCACTAACCTACATTGATATACTAAGCATGTAGGCTACTTCTATTGTCCAAACGAAAATGTAACTATTATATACTACATGACATTTAATACAACAGTCCATGTATATATAAAAACAATCTGCAGGTCTTCTCTTTTGCATTCATGCTCAAACTTTCAAATTACATTGGTGGTATTAATCGTGTACCTGGTAAGGAAAGGAAAGGAAGAAGGAGAGTAATCAGTTGAGTAGTATGCAACAAGCAACAGCAACAACAACCAAACAGCAACAACACAGCAGCAAACCAACAACCACAAATGTTCTCCACAGTCCACAGACAAACAGCAACAGTTTCCAGAACAAAAAGAAACCACAGATGGTCGAGCCCCAAACAAACAATCCCAAAAAGAGTAGTGAACCAGCAGAAAACCCAAGATACCAAATGTAACAGCAACAGAATACCCAATAACCACAAAGCTCAGCAAATACCCAGTACAGTTCCAACAATCAGGAAGACTAAAACTCAATCCACAGCACACAGAAAACTCAGTGTAGCAACAATCACAGCAGAAAACACACAGCCTTCTCTTAATGGAACAGTAGTGACCCTAGTTAGAATAACTGACTTGGCCAGAACAGCTCAACAAACTTAGTTCCTTGTGCAGTTTTGGGCAGTGTTTAGTTAAAGTGTTCTGAAAATTTTCACTTTGTTTTCTCTTTTTTCTGAAGACTAAAAGTCCAGCCCCTTTAAGTTCTGAAATGGCCTATTTATAAGCCAAACAACCAGTGCAGTCAAGCTGCCTGGATTCTCCCACTTGCAGACTGCCCATACCCTTTAAACCCATGCTTAAACATTTTTTTCATGCCAGCCATTGGTTCCCCACGCCTGGTTTATTCTTTAATCAAGAGTTATGGGCTCATTTTAGTATTCATTTTAAATTCCCATGCTCTTATGTCTTGTTCCCCATTGACATTAATTTAATCCTAATTCAGTACCCTACTTGTCAGCTCACTTAAACTAAGCTTTTCCTATTCTTTTCGAACCCCATACTACCCTTGTTAAACCTTGATTATTACTGCTCTAAACCCATTGCAGCATCAGGGCATTTTGAACTTCTGAAAGTTCAAATTCAGGACTGCCCTGGACTGAACCTTTTCAGTCATTTTTGCAATGCAAACAAACCCATTTCAAACAATGTCGGGCATTCAGTCAGTGACATGGTTCAATTGGTCATATGAAATTACTAGCTCACTTGATCCATTAGTTATAGAAAACTAATCGACGACGTTTATCGAGTCGACTATACTAAATATAACAGGTAATAATCAGTCGCTCATATAAACAACACGTACAGGGTCCCGAATGACTTAAAACATTTTTGTTCAATTACTGGGAACCTATATGAGTTAACTTATTTGACGATTAATCTAATTGACGAGCATGTATATCACAGAGTACATTCAGAACACACATAGAAAATCAACCGACCAAATAAAAGGTCTTTGCTAGAGATGGAAGAAATCAGGAAAAATAACAGATAATAACAAACAATCACAACAAATCCTGCTGATAACTCAATCAAAACTAAAACAAAGAAAGAGAACACTTACTGGAAAAGTTTAAACCGAAATGACCCAAGTCCGACTTAGCTTTGACCATTTGAGGCCGAACAAACTTTAATCAGGGTGTTCTCACATGAGAACACCTTGATTAAGGTCTATTAGACCTCGAACCCTTGTTAAGGCCGGCTGGATTCCAAGGCTATCCGTGTTCTAGGTTTTGGATTTTCAGATCTGGTTTTTTAGGAGTTGTGGGTAGATTCGGACCAAACCAAGTCTGGTTTGGTCACGAGGAGGGTCCGGGGAGTGTTTGGTATGAAGATGGTGAGGTTTGGTATAGGTTAGAGTTCGACTCAAATCTTCAAATGAAGATTCGAGACGAAGGAAGGTGATTCGAGGCAAATGGATAGCAGATCCATGTTTAGGACAGTGAGGTGGTCCTAGGGTGTTCAGGAGGTGGTCACCGGCGTCCATGCCGCCGGCTTTAATGGCGAGGGAGACTAGGGCGGCTGCTATTCTAATGGGAGGTCTGGGTTTGAGCTTGGGGATGACGGGATGGGGGTGCTCGTATAGGGGGCTGGGTAATGAATTACGTTTATATACGTAAAGTGTAATTAGCTCCTGGCCGTTGGATGCATCGAGATTGATGGCCAGGATCTTTTACTTAGAACGGAACGACACCGTTTGGCCTCGGTTGGGGGGTTGGTTCGGATTGGTTCCTGGGTCGGGTTTTGAAACGGGTTATTGATAGTGATCCTGGACCGTTGGATTGGATTGGTTGGAACGGCTGAGATGAGCCGTCCTTGAAACGATGTAGTCTTGGTGTTGAACTACGTCGTTTTGATGACCGGTGGATGGGTCTTGGGCTGGCTGACCTGGGCTGCTTCTGGGCCTCCAAAATTTGAAATAAAATAGGCCCGGTCCGATTTCTTAAATGATTTTCTCTCTTTTATTTTTTTTTCTAATTTTAAAATACAACTAAATTAAAAAAATGAATTTGAAATACCCATTAATCAATACTTAACACAATTATTCACACACATATATAAAAAAAACTTTTTAAAATGGTTAAATTACAACCTAGAAATGCATACATATTTTTTGTGAATTTTCTTTTAATGACGCATACTTTTTGTATTTTGTTTGATAAGATCAAATGCAAAATGGATAGACCCACAAATGACTAACAGCACCTGTCACGGAAAAACGACAAATTGCACGGCGAGGTCATTTGTCACTATTTTTTTTGTTTTTCTTTTGGAGCGATTGTCCGTGAAGCAAAAATCACGTGCTTACATTGATAACTAGGGATTTTGATATATTTTCTACTCCTTGCTTATGTTTTGATTAGAAATTTGTACAAAATAGTCCCAAAAGGCTCACAAGTTGTGCTTGATTGCAGGTTTGATCAACAAAGTGACAAGATGTCAAAGATTAGCTCAAAAAGGAGTGAAACTTGCACAAGTACCAAGACAAGACAAAGCTCAGGCAAAACAAGCTCAATGCAGCCACACACCATTCTGTGCGGTCCGCACAAGTGAGGTTCAGAGAGGTTGATTTCCAGGCCAAGAGGCAATGCGGCCGCATGAGATTTAATGCGGTCCGCCTTGGAGTCACTGCAGCCGCACTCGATTTAGTGCGGTCCGCAGAACCAAGGATTAGAGAAGTGCCAGTTTGGAGATTGAAGTCAATGCGGTCCGCGCTCCATTTCATGTGAACCGCACTAGAAGCCACTGCGGCCGCACTCGATTCTGTGCGGTCCGCATTGCCCGAGTTCAGGGAGTTGGATTTTCAAGTTCAGAGCCCTAGTGCGGCCGCACGGGATTTGTTGCGGTCCTCACTAGCTCCACAGGGGTATTTTTTTCCAGATTTTTCAGTTTAGTATAAATAGCTTTTTTTGCCATTTTTAGGTCATCAGATAGATTTTGCACTGAGTTGCGCTCATGGTTTCGATAGTTTTAGCTATTTTGAGCAATGTTAGCTTCATTTCAACATTGAATCTTCTAGTTTATCTTAGAAATTAATTAATATGAGTTTTTCTTCATCTATTTCTTTGTTTTCTTCTTCAATTATGAGTATCTAGAACCATAAGGTAGGGTTGTGGCTCAACCCTAGTGTGGGTAATTGATGGGTCTTGTGTTTTTGATGCTTGATTGTCTATGGGTGTTTGATATTTGGACTAATTTCATGTTTAATTGCTGAATTAGTGGTTGCAAACACTAGTTTGTGTTTAGTTGACTTTGGCTTTTCTTGAGAAAGAGAGTCTAAGTCTCTGAAATTGGTCCAACAAGGAATTGGGGCGTACTCAAGAGATTGATAGCCCCAATTAAAGGGTTAAATCTAGAGATAGTAATACCCGACTTGAACCTTGATTGCTTGTGCAAATTTGCATACCCAATTGGTCTTGAGAAAGTCAATTCGGGCAAAATCACTCAAACCACCGAGAGGTATAGAATGGGTAGAATAGTGCAACGGTTATATCATACTCCCCAAATGTGTCAATCATGCCTTAGACTCAAGTATCTGTCAATTGACCACCTAGGCGAAAGTCACTACCCTAGTGCCTTTTAACCATTTGAACATCTCGCAATAGTCTATTCTTAGCTTATTCTAGTTTAATTTAGCATTGTAGTTTGATAAAATTAGAAGTAAAACAAAAATCCAAAAATGTTTAGAAGTGCAATTTGGAATACATACACAACTCTCAATTAGATAGAAACTCGACTCCAACTTCTAGCTCCCTGTGGAAATCAATCCCGACCTTAATCGGGTAAAAGCTGATTCGACCCTCTCTCGCTACTCAATAGTAGTGCAGGGTTGGCCTCGATCAGAGAGAAACTTGATGAGGTTATTGAGTAGGGGGAGTACCTTGATAATGATGTTGAGCAAGTGGAGTACCCTACTCAGAAAGAAGAAGAACCTTAACCTCTAAGAAGATCAGAAAGGCCAAGGGTAGAGTCATGCAGGTACCCTTCCACAGAATGTCCTCATCAGTGATGAAGGAGAGCCTGAAAGTCTTAAACAGGTGTTGTCACATCCAGAAAAGAACCAGTGGATGAAAGTCATGCAAGAAGAGGTGGAATATCTACAGAAAAATAGCACGTACAAGCTGGCTAAACTTTCAAAGGGTAAAAGGCCACTCAAATGTAAGTGGGTCTTTAAACTCAAGAAAGACGAAAATAGAAAGTTGGTCAGATACAAAACTCGATTGGTGGTTGAAGACTTTGAACAGAAGAAAGGTATTGATTTCGACAAAATTTTCTTACCTGTTGTCAAAATGACTTCTATTCAAATAATTTTGAGCTTAACAACTAGCCTAGATCTTGAAGTGGAGTAGTTGGATGTGAAAACTGAATTTATTCATGGAGATTTGGAAGAGGAGATTTATATGGAGCAGCCAGAAAGATTTGAAGTAGTTGGAAAGAAACACATGGTATGTAAATTGAATAAGAGTTTTTATGGATTAAAGCAGGTACCAAGGAAGTGGTACATGAAGTTTGACTCATTCATGAAAAGCCAAACATACATAAAAACCTATTCTGATCTATGTGTATACTTCAAAAGATTTTCTGAGAATAGCTTTATTATATTGATATTGTATGTGGATGACATGTTAATTGTAGGAAAAGACAAGGGGTTGATCGCAAAGTTGAAGGGAGATTTGTCCAAGTCATTTGATATGAAGGATTTGGGCCCGGCACAACAAATTTTGGGTATGAATATAGTTCGAGAGCGAACAAGCAGAAAGTTGCGGCTGTCTCAAGAGAAGTACATTGAACATATATTGAAATGCTTCAAAATGAAGAATGCTAGGCCAGTCAACACACCTCTTTCTAGTCATCTGAATTTAAGCAAGAAGATGTGTCCCACAACAATGGAGGAAAAGGAAAGCATGACCAAAGTTCCTTATTCCTCTTCCGTCGGAAGTTTGATGTATTCAATGGTATGCACTAGACCTGATATTGTTCACGCTGTTGGTGTTACTAGCAGATTTCTTGAAAATCCTGGAAAAGAACACTGGAAAGTAGTCAAGTGGATACTCAGGTACCTGAGAGGTACCACGGGCGATTGTTTGTGCTTTGGAGGATCTGATCCAATCTTCAAGGGTTATACAGATGCCGATATGGAAGGTGACATTGATAACAGAAAATCCACTACTGGATATTTGTTTACATTTTTAGAGGGGAACTATATCATGGCAGTTGAGGTTGCAGAAGTGTGTCGCACTCTCTAAAATTGAAGCGGAGTATATTATCGCTGTTGAAGCTGGCAAGGAGATGATATGGTTGAAACGGTTCCTTCAAGAGCTTGGATTGCATCAGAAGGAGTATGTCGTCTATTGTGACAGTCAAAGTGCAATAGACCTTAGTAAGAACTCCATGTACCATGTAAGAACCAAACACATCGACGTGAGATATTACTGGATTCGAGAAATGGCAGAAAATGAATCTTTAAAAGTCTTGAAGATTCCACAAGTGATAATCCCGCAGATATGCTGAATGAGGTGGTGCCAAGAGATAAGTTCGAATTGTGTAAAGAATTTGTCGGCATGCACTCAAGCTAGAAGTTTGGTATTACCTCCTTCGAGTGAATGGGTTTGGAGGGGAAGATTGTGGGGTCCATCCCCATAATGAAAAAGAAAAAAACATGAAGGAAAATTTGCAAGATGCCAAATTGGTGGTGGGATGTCAGATGACCGAAACACGTTTTTGACCAAAATTTGTTTTGGTTCTCGATTTGCAAATCGCAAGTTGCACGAAACCAACTTCTGATTGGTTAAGAGTTACGGCACTTCTTCCTAGAAGCCTTCAGCTTCTCATTTGATCACAATCTTAGAGGAAAATATATTTGAGAGTTAGAGAGCAGTGTGAGGTATTCACAGGCTGTGCAGTTTGTGAGGAAAAATAGAGAGTTTGAGTGACATTGTAGTAAGATGAGAATCTTAAAAGAGTGTTATTTAATTTGAGTGCCTAGTGGTGCCTGGGGTATTTTAACTATAGAGAGTTTGAGTGACATTCTACAATTTCTGTAATATAATGTATGTCATGTCTTCTTCTTCTTCTTCTTCTTCTACTTCGAGTGAAATTCAGCCAAAACCAAGTCTAATCTTCACCAAAACCCCTCAAAATTGAGATATAAACTCCAAACTATATTCCCAAATATTTTCAACAATACCCAATCCAAACAAATAATGATTTTTGAAAACCCAAATTTGAATTCAAAGCTTTTTAATGGTTGTCAATGGTGGAATTGCTGCTCTCTTTTCCTTTGCTTTGTATTAATAAAATTTGGGATTGAGAGATAGAGAGAGATGTAGAGAGAATTCTTAATTCTTTGCAACAACATCCAATCCAAACAAACAAATGTCTTTTGAAAACCCAAATTCGAATTCAAAGCTTCAAAGTTTTTTAATGGTTGTCAATGGTGCATATTTTTGCTGGTTTTAGAAGAGGAAATCGTGGGTGATTAAAGAGGAAATCATGGGGTGCGGTTTGATACGTGAGTGAGGTGGTTGTAAAATATCTGGAAGAATATTTAATTCCCCAATATTAGCATCCCTAAATAAAGAAGCCTACAGCTACATTGATTCTGTATTTAATGAATTGTCTATATTTTGTAGAAATACTAGTAGCATGGCGGGTAATATGCAAAATATGAACATATTTGGTAATATAGTTTCATATATGGTATAGGAACGAAAAATTTTCTTTTGACAAGGGTTTTTCACGTTAAAAATCTTTGTGTCCTTGTTGTTCCTTTTTATTCTTATTAATTACTGTATCTCGGTATTACGTTATTATTTCGATGTTATTATCGTAAATATTATTTCTATCGGGGTTTATTCCCAACAATTGTTAACTTTTTTATAATCATATATGAAAGATACCTCTTTACTAATAATTGTAAGCACATGATTTTTGCCCTATGAAAGAATTGCTCCCAAAAAATTCAAAATAAAACGATTTTCCTTGGTGTGCAATTTTGAGAATTTTTGTGTTATTTTTCTTGTGTTGTTTGCATTTGTTTGTGCATGTTTATTTGTTAAATTAATAAAAAATACAAAAATATATTGCATTTGCATTTAGGATTTAATCCTACAATTGTTAGTAATTAAGTTTGTTTTACAAAAAATGAAAATCACAAAAATAGGCATTTTTTGCATTTTTAGCATTTAATGTCCAATTGTACAATTTCATGCTCAATTATTACTTAATTGTGTGTTAATTTTTATTGGGAGTTAATTTGCGCTTTCATAACTTAATTTAGTTCTATATAATAATTTAAGGATTTTTAGAATTTAGTTTTAGAAAAATAAAAGAAGAAAAGAGAGCAAAAAAATAAATAAAATCGGAATTGGGCTCTTCTTCAAATTCAAGCCACAAGCCCAAAAAATACCCAACCTTCCCCATGACCAGGTCCACTTCAAACCGGGTCGACCCAGTCCATAACCCAAATACCCAACACCCCTATCTTCCTACCTTATACTTCACAAAACAAAAAAACAAGAAAAACCCTAAAATCCCATCCGCCCCCTCTCTTTCTCTCTTCTCCTTCACCATCCCAAAGACCCCAAAAAACTCCAAGTAGCCATGGCTGCTGCCCTTTCCCCCTCACGCCTCACCCTCAACACACAAACATTAGTCGTTGAACCTCCATAGCCACACCAAACGACCCCGCTGCCATTGCTTCATCTTCTTCGTCAAGCTCGAAGCTTGCTCGACACCCATGGTTGCTGCTGCGTTTTCTCCTCCATTGAGCTCGCTTCCGTTGAGCTGCCTCGACTGCTTTTGCTTCACCTCACTGCCATCGTCATCGTCTTCAACCAAATACCCTATTGTCCCGTTGCTGCTGCTTCTGCTACGTCCAAGCAAACCACGCTGCTTCTGCTACATCCAAGCAAACCACGCTTCTGCTTCTGCTTCCTGCTGCTTTTGCTATGACCAAGCAGACCACGCTTCTGCTTCTGCTTCCTGCTACCTCCAGCCCCGCCAAGCAGCTGGTTCGAAACCAAACCCCATCGCCACTGATTCATCTTCTTCAGTCGACAACCAGCGACCCCAGTAAACGCAGCTGCTGTCTCGCCGTTTCTTCAGCTTTTCCAGCAGCTCCCTCACGTCCAAACAACTGCCTGCAACGTCCAACGCTTGCTTCTACTGCGTTGTTGCTGCCACGACGAGCAGCTGTTTTGCTGCCACCATTTCTTTATTCGAGCTTTGGTCGAGGTAGTCGTTCATTGTTTTGAGTTCGTCAAGGTTAAAAGGAAGGTGAGTTTGTCGTTGAATTCAAGATCTGTTAGGTCGTTGGCAGTCTTGGTGCGATAATCGTTTCCGGACAGATTTGTTCTCATTCAAGTTCTTCGTCGTTTCGATCCGGTTAGTGGGTTTTGAGTTTCACTTTTGTCCGTATTTTGTTTTTGATATTCTCGATGTTTGATTTTTGTTTTGTTCGTGTTTATTGTTTTGTTAATTTTTCAGTTTGTTCATGTGAAATTGTTAGTTTAATTTTTTGTTGTTAGATTCAAATTGAAATTTAATTAATGTTGTCAGTTTAATTTTAATATTGTTTCTTCTTCGGTTTGTTTTTATTTGTTTAAAGAATTTAGTTATAATATGGAAATATGTTGGTTTAATCATTTGGATCCGTCATGTTTGTTGTTTAATATAGATTTAATGCATGTTTATTCTTTGTTTGAAAATCGTTTTTAATCCAGTAATTTAATGTGAGTTTGTTTTGGTTTTTGATTTGTTGATTTAGTTTGAATCATGTATTTTGGTTGTTGATGTTGTTGTCTCTTTGCTCATTCATTTTTTATCTAAGTTAACCAGGATTGGTTCCCAATATGGTTAACTTATTCCCATTAATTTGAAGTTGTATGATTCAATCCGTGTTCATGAGATTTGTTGTTGAATTTGTTTAGAAATTGGTCATATTTGCTATATTTTGGTTGGAATTGATTAGGTGAATTGGTTATAGCTGATGGGGTAATTTGGTAAATTGCAGTAAGTTCAGGGGTAAATTGGTAATTTCAGTAAGGTCGGAGGGGCATTTTTGGAATTGAACATTTGAACAATTGTTTAATATAATGGGGGACAAGACATAATGTAGTGGGGGTGGGAATAATGTAATTGTTTATGTTAAGCATGGGGGACAAGATATAATGGGGTGAGGTTGATATATTTATTTAATATAGTGGGGAACAAAACATGTGGGCATGGGGGACAAGAGTTTAAAATAAAGAAAATATTAAGTAGTAGGGACAAAGCATGCAATTAGGGGAATATTTCGGGTTGGAAATTCAAGACAAGAGTCTTGTTATAAATAGAGTCATTTGACACATTTTAAAGAGGACTAAGACTTGAACTTGAAGGACTTGAACTTGAAAGACTTACTTAGAGAGAGAGGAAGACATTCTAAAAATCCTAAGAGAGTGTTGGAGAGTTTAAAAAGAGAAAACAAAAACAAAACGAGAAATGAGTTTAGTTTCGGGTTTAATACACGCGCGGGTTGTTGCTGTTTAGTTTGTTTACATACTTTTGGGTTTGTTCTATTGAGTTGTTCGGTTTTCTTCAAAGTTTTCTGGGCCTTGAATCTGGTTTGAATTGCTGTTGTGGGGTTGTTGTTGTCGCTGTGTATTTACACTACTGCTGCTTTAACTGATCTTCATCTTTTTTCCTTGCTTTCCAAATACCAGATACACAAACTGATACACTGGTTCATCTTGTAAGCCACTCGAAGCATGAATGCAAAAATGAGAAAGATTTGAAGTTGTAGTTTAATGTAGTCCTTTCTTTCTTTTACTGTCTGTATGTAGAAAATTCTATGCGTTGCCATGTAAACTCTTTAAACGACTCACTTTCAAAACTTAACTATAATAACTCGAAAGTATGTAAATAAAGTAGGACCTTTTCTTCATTTATTTTAGAGAAAACGAAAAACAAAAAATGTAGTCATTCTAAGATTATCCTTTTTTTAAAAAAAATAAAAATAATGAGACGAGCCTCGCCAAATAAAAATGTAAATTGCGGGGCCCTCAATAATTGGTCATAATAAATACTTAGAATTTGGGATGGACCGTTTAGTGAATTTCGCTGCCCTCCCCAAAGATAAATAACGCGTTAGACTCTTTAGGCGCGATTTAATTAAATTACCTTCTTAAACTCGGGTGCACATTTATGTGACCCAAATCCAAATCTCAACGGAGTCGAAATGTGTCTTTAATCACGGGTACATTGATTGTGACGTGACTCGAGATGCGTTTTCACAACGTTGCAAATTCCCCCAATAATAATAATAATAATAATTATAAATAACGAATGAGACGAGCCTCGACAAACAAGAATACCCAAAGTGTGGGGCCCTCAACGGATAGTTATTTCGAGTACTTAGATTCCGGGACAGGCCGTTTAGCAAATTTCACGGCCCTACTCAAAATAACGATACGCTAGTCGCTTTAGGCGCGTATTTAATAATGTTATCTTCTTAAACTCGGGTGCACATTTATGTGACCCAAATCCAAATCTCAACAGAGTTGAAATGTGCCAACAACCACGGGTGCATTGATGTGACGTGGTTCGAGATGTGTTTCCACGATGTTGCAATTCTTGATAAAATAATAGTAAATGATAAAAGCGGTTAAAAGTTAAAATTCGCACATAGGTTCAACATGTATTAAATCAGATAAACAAGCCGAATATGACAGTTGAGCGATCGTGCTAGAACCACGAAACTCGGGAATGCCTAACACCTTCTCCCGGGTTAACAGAATTCCTTATCCGGATTTCTCATTCGCGGATTGTAATACAGAGTCATTCTTTTCCTCGATTCGGGATTAAATTGGTGACTTGGGACACCCTAAATCTCCCAAGTGGCGACTCTGAAATAAATAAATAAATCCCGTTTCGATTGTCTTTTAATTGGAAAAACTCCTTCACCCCTCGTGAGGGCGGAAAAAGGAGGTGTGACAGCTCTGGCGACACTGGGGAATAAACCCAGAACCACTGGTTCAATGTGCTAAATGATGTGTTTTACCGCTTTGATATTACTTGGACTGTATATATAAACTGTGCCTAAACCCCTCTCTTCTCTCTCTTGAGGAGTGCACGCTGGTCGTGACTTCTTCCTGTTAGTGTCATATACCAAAATAGAACGAGGATTCGGAGGAGTCGCAAAGCTGGATGGCCTTTTGGTTACCGGTACGCAACTCCCATCCTCGGCTCGAGTTGTCCGCTCGGGTAAGCAAGGTCTAGAACAAACACTCAGGTTCTGAACCTAGAATAACTCAACTTCATGCCGGATCCCTAGTAGGAACGCTTATCTGCATCACGTTGCATTTGACTTAAGGGACTCAACACAGGGGTTGGGTCCGTCTAGGACTAGCAACCTGAAATGAAAAGACCATCCTGTTGCATCATGTTTGCTTTCTGCATTTATTTGCTTCAGACTTGCATGCTGACCGGTTTCGAAAAATCAGGAATATTGAAAAATTGTGAAAAAAAGCGAAGTAACAGTGTAGAGAATTAATTGCTATTTTAGAAAGAGAAAAAAAAACGATGCCCCAAATACTGTCGAAATTTTGCTAAAATTTTGGGAAAAATGAAAAAAAGAAAAATATTTTTTTTATATAGTTTGTTTCACTCAAAAAAGCAAAAGAAAAATAGAAAAGAGTCTCTTATTTTTAGGTTGAAGAATAGGTTGGTCATTTTGGTGAAACGAAAAAGAAAAAAAAATCTTCACTTTGTCTTGTTTTCAAAATAAAAAAAAAAAAGAAAGAGAAGAAAAGAAAAATAGTTTGTCTTGCCATGAAAAATGAAAATAAAAAGAGTCGTGCGTTGAACGTGGTTTTATTATTTGTTGCAAAATATATATATATATATATATGTATAAATCCAAAAAGTATTTTTTTATTTCCCTCTAGAAAATTTTTTTTTCTAGACCCCCAATTTTCAAAAAAAAAATCCAAAAAATATTTTCCACTATTGATTTCTTTAGAAAGTCTTTTTAATTGTTTTTTAAAAAAATAAAAATAAAAATAAACATATTTTCTTTTAGTTTCTTCCAAAAAATCCAAAAAATATTTTCATTCTTCTTTTAAAATTAAAAAGAAAATTCAAAATTCAAAAATATTTTTTAGAAGCATTTCTTTCATTGAAAGTAAAATTCCAAAAATATTTTCTTTCTTCTTTAGAATAAGAGAAAACAAATGAAAATTCAAACAAAAAATATCTTCCTTTACTTTTGAAATTCTCAAAGTTCAAATCAAAAGAAAAGGAATTCTTAGAAGTCTTTCTTTCAAAAAAAAAAATCAATCAAAAATTCAAAAAAAATATACATACTTCATTTTAAAGTAGTTCTTTCAAAAATTCCAAAAAAAATAATAATTTAAAATTAGTTTATTTACTCCATTCTCGATCTCCCGAACTACGCGGGTTTGATTCTCACCGGATGTGAGATACTTAGGCAACCCTCATCGGATCCAACCTCCCTTTTTGCTGAAATAGCCAAAAACAAATAAATAAACAAAAAACATGTCAAAATTTTAATTTTATCATAAATAAGTCGGGTGATGTTCAACCTCCCCTTTTGCAAAAAAAAAATATATAAACATGTCAAATTTTAATTTCATCATAAAGAAGTTGGGTGACGCTGTTTTGTCAAGACATAGCCGAATGTTCCCGAAAGGGACGCCGGAAGGCTGACTTTGCATAAACATCCACCTTTTGGGTCATGTTTAAGATTTGGTCCAGTTGACCCACACAGCCTTAAAAATCTTCGTCCCCGAGGCGTTGAAAGGCTGTGTTTGCAATATTGAGTTTTCTATTTTGAAAACGATAAAAAGAGTCATAAATAAGTCGGGTGATGCTGTTTTTATCAAAAATAGCCGAATGTTCCCGAAAGGGACGCCGGAGGGCTGACTTTGTATAAACAGCCACCTTGGGTCATTTTTTAGGATTTTGGTCCAGTTGACCCACACAGCCTTAAAAATCTTCGTCCCCGAGGCGCTGAAGGGCCGTGTTTGCAACACTAGGTTTAATTATAATTTGAAAAGATGAAAAAAAACAAAGAGTCAGCGGTTAGGTGAATACCGTTTGGGCTTTTGGTCAAAATAAGCCGAGCCAGCTTCGGCAGTGTCTTAAACTGTTCTTGCCGAAATAGCCTTAGAGTATCTTTCATTTGTCGAAAGGCTATTTTCGTAAAAGAACGGACAAGTTTGTAAAGTGTCATAAAATAATCCTCCCCGGCCTCAAAATTCAGGGGCCACATTTGCAAAAATAACCGTTTGGTTGCATTTGTCAAACGGAGAAAGGGAGATGGCCTTTTGTTTTTGAGTTTGTAAATCTTTTGATTAGAATATCTAGGTTGTTTGATTTTCAAGTTTGTAGGCCATCTTTAAACCTTTGAAACCCAGCTTGTTTTTTTATGAAAATTGATAATTAAAAAAAATGTTTCATTGTTGTTACCTTTCATTTTGTCTGAACTACGCAAGGTCTGATTCATGCGGGGTCATGATACGTAGGCAATCTCCATAAGATTCGACCACCACAACAACAAAAAAAATGAAAAAAAAAATCGGAAAAAAAAAATCGAAAAAAAAAGAAAAGATGTTGTTAGTAATAAGAACCGACTGAGTCCATTCTAACATGTTTTGTTGAATTGTGAAGAAATTTGAGTTGGTCGGTTTGTGGTAAGATGGGAACACAAGATCCAAGGAAAATGATAACTGACATCGAAGTTGTTACAAATGCTCAAGAGACTCAGGGTCAGAGGGTTCAACAAGAGTCTACTGTGCCGGAGAAAAATAGAATACTGAAACAGCCAATGACCAAAGTGTGTCAAGCATGGGCCAGTGGGCAAGGACAGCCTCGTCATGGGTCACAATTTGCGACACAACAAGAGCAGTACCACTCTCCTAAGTACCACTCGTACTCGTTTGATCTTCCTGCAAAGATTGAAGAGTCTGCCCGAAAGATGGTACAAGAAGAAATGACCCAAAGAGTGAAAAGCTTAGAACAATGGTTGAAAAACAGGCAAAGGTTGTCTGGTCAAAAGAGTGTTGCCTTCAAAGATCTATGTATGTTCCCCGATGTCCACTTGCCGCCTGGTTTCAAGACTCCCAAATTTGAAAAGTACGATGGACATGGAGATCTCATTGCCCACCTGAAAAGTTATTAAATCAACTGAGAGGTGCGGGAAGAAATGAAGAATTGTTGATGGCTTATTTTGTGGAAAGCCTTACGGGAGTAGCTTCCGAATGGTTTATGGATCAAGACACGTCTCGCTGGTATGTCTGGGACGACATGGCACAAGCCTTTGTCAAGCAGTTCCAATACAGCATCAACATTGCCCCAGACCGCATTTCCCTTTCAAACCTGAAGAAGAAACCAAGTGAAAGTTTCAGGGAATATGCCATTAAATGGAGAGAGCAAGCAGCTCGAGTTAAGCCACCCATGGATGACCACGAGCTAATAACTGTCTTCCTTCAAGCGCAAGAGCCAGATTACTTTCAGAACATGATGTCCGCAGTTGGCAAATCCTTCTCGGAAGCAATCAAAATGGGAGAAATGATAGAGAATGGTCTTAAGATAGGAAAAATTATAAGTCAAGCAGTTTTTAAAGCTGCAACTCACGCTGTCCGGGTTGAGTCTAATAATTTTTGCGACATAAATGAGAAGATTGAAGAAATCATGATGACATCAGGGTCAAGAAGAGGTCCCAAGAGAACATCTCGAAGGTATGAGCAGCCTCCTCAAGTTTTCTATGAATCCCCTGAGCAATATTATCCCCATCAGAACCCACAACACTCTATTGTTCCACCTCAGTATGTTGCCCGGCCACCAAAACACCCAGAAGGCGAGCACGAGCGTCACAAAATCTCCAGAAGCCTCCACATAACTTTCAGGTGCCCTATAACCCACATCCAAGCCAGAGGTATAAAGGGGAACGAAGGTTGAAAGATAATTTTACACCAATAGGAGAGTCCTATGAAAGCTTATTTGAGAGGTTAAAGCATCACGACATGATTGCATCTATTCCTCCAAATCATGTGGATCCACGTGCAAGAAGCTTTGACCCTTCTAAAAAGTGTGAATATCATTCTAATGCCCAGGGGCACAATGTTGAAAGTTGTCGGGATTTGAAAAGAGAAATAGAAAGGATGATCTAGGAAAATCTGATTGTGATCCAAGATAGTGACACCAAGAATATCGCGCAGAATCCTTTACCTACACATCATGATGCACACTTTGTGGGGAGGATGCCTGGTGACATGGAGTTTGAGAGTCATCCCGGGAAACTGCTAACTGATGATAATGATATTGAAGTTGGTAATGGTCTTGGCAATGATGATGCAGAACTCAATGGCTAAAACGCCGTGTTTGGCAATTGGAAAGGCGCTCCATCTCTTGGTCAGCCAGAGAGGAGTTTTGGTGGTTTATTTTGTTGTCATTTCTGTCGTCCGGATTATTATTAAGGTTGTAATTCGGATATTGTCTTGTGTCAAACTTTCTTATCTTTCCATTTTGTCATAGCGGTTTGTTTAATTTCGTCCAGGTTGTTTTAGGATTTTATTCCGTTTTGTTTTTGTTTGTTTTAACCACTTCACCGGTAGTCTAATGCAAAATCCGGTCTTTTATTATTTCCAGTCATCTTTTTGTTTAGTCCTTTTATCATTTTTGTTCAGCGCCGATTCTAGTGACATGACATACGCACACAGTTTGGGCCTAATCTTAAAAGTTGATCATAAAACCACTGAGAGGTGATCAGAACATTTAAAGGAAATAAGGACGGTTTGAGATTATTCGTAGCTCGAGTCATGTGGAACTAGGGCAAGTAAAACACAAAGAAAACCGTTAAAAGCAAGATTCGCCAAATTGGCATCAGGGTCGTTTATGATAATGAGAGTGTCGCCCAACGGTGCTTTAGAAATGACAAATGAAAAAGCAAATGTGAATATAATTGTCAAGTCCAGCACCATCAGAAGAGACTGCAAATCTTTGTTTAAGTGTGTTGTTTGCACTTGGCATGTTTTGAAGACTGGAATAACGAAGGCATTTTGTTCTGCTACCTAAACACTTTATCCTTTGTTACCCCTCTCGAGCCTTATTTATTTTTCTTTCATACCCCTCATTCGGAATCAGTAGTAACGACTAGAAAACGCAAGCATGGCAGGTAAACAAAAAAGAAAAAACAGAAAACAACAAAACGAAAAAAAGAGAAAAGAAAAAAAAAGAAAAGAAAAGAAAAATGATAACAAAAAAAACAAAAGAAAGTCAGAAGACAACGGAGGAATTGGGAACTACGTTTGACCTGATTCCTCAAAGAGGATATGTAGGCGCCTCACGGCTCGATCATAGTGTAACAAAAAAAAATTTAAAAAAAAATCCCCAAGCAAGAAACTGGGGCAAGGGTTGCGCTTGTTGTAAACAGATATGGTTCCGAAGGTTGTGTTTGTGAACCCAAAATTTATTTTGTTTTTGAGCCTTTAATACCCTTTCTTTCTAGCCTATCCAAAAACCCACATTACGGTCCAAAGAAAGACCTTCTGATCAGTCTTCAAAAGATGTCAAGTCAGACAAATGAGAGTCTTACCGGTGAACATAACACTCTGTTCCACAACAGAAAGGACTCTAATCCCCAGCAGAGAGAGTCATACCGGCAACACTCCAAATCCCCAGCTGGAAAGTGATACAAATGAGAGAGTCTTATCGGTGAAAATCTTTACGGACACCATAAGGCGAGGAAAGCTGAGAGAAAAACCAAAATGAGAGAGGCTTGATAGTGAAAACTCTTCGGGCACTACAAGTCGAATAAGATTAAGAATCAGATGGGGAATTACCAAGTCAAGATCTTGAAAGATGATTGACGGCAGAGGATAGGCCACATGTGCATGTCATGATTATTAGAGTCAGTATCTGCGTTTGATAGGCTTTTATTTATAGTTTCTCTTGTTAAAGAGTCATCTTTTTCCTTTGTCTTTTATTCGGTTCCTTTTTTTGTTTATCTTTCTCCTTTCATAGAAAAAATCCCCAGTAGAGTCTGTTTGGTCAGAACAAGTGAGAAATGACTTCAAAATCTGCCATCAGCTTTCCAATTATGCAAGATGAGATATGACTAGTACATCCAAGTGGTATAGTCAGCGAGGAATAAGCGCGAGGCCAGTGTCAAGAAAGATATCCCCAGCAAAAGGGAATTGACAAAAGGATTGACGAATGTCAAGAGGGACATCCTTGCTGAAATCAAAGGTTGTAAACCGCAAGGCCAAGGCCCGTGGACAAATCAAGGAGAGCAATGAGCATGATTTGGGAAATTCACACGAGACTAAAAGTCGGGAAAATGCCAGTTTCCGAGCTATACCACAGAAGAAGAGGGATATCCCCAGCAGAAAGGGATCATCCCCAGCAAATAATATCATCCCCGACAAGTTTTTGGAATGCAGAGCAGGGAAGGAGAAAGGGAAAAGCCATCCCAGTAGGAGTATCACAACCAACCACCGCGTTTTAAACTAACAAATTTTGTTCGATTTGAAATAGGTAAAAGAAATGGCATTGACGACGGAAATGCATGCCACAAGGGAGATTATCAAACTGGGGCAGAAAATTTTCCTTTCGTTTAGAAAATTTTCTGGAAGTCAGGTACCCATTTGGGGAAGAATAAAGGGAAGTGGTCTTTGAACCAGTGTTACCCCCAGCATAATAAGTTTTAATGAAGGAAGTTGTTCCCCAACAGACGGAACGAAAGGATGAAACTTGTGCTCGGAAAAAGCAAAAGCCATTATCATCCCCAGCAGCTTCCAGAAGAATGAAGCATCGATTTGAAAGGATAAAATTCCCCAGCAGCGTTATCCTCAACAACGTTATCCCAAGAAGATAACACTTTTATCCCCAGCAGTGTTGAGAGAAAATAAAAAAAAATTGAAGGAGGGGAAGAAAGGAGACTCCCCCAGTGGTATTATCCCCAGCAAGCAAGAACAAAGCAGCGCAAAGGAAAAAGAAAAGAAAAAAAGAAATTACAAAGGTAAGTTTCTCAAATCATTGGTCTTTACATTTTCCTCCTAGAATAAAAAGTCCTAATCTGATGAATTTCCCTCCCGATACAATCTTAGTCCGATGAAATTTTCTCCTAAGATATCAAATCTTAGTCCGATGAATTTTTCTCCTAAGATATCAAATCTTAGTCCGATGAATTTTTCTCCTAAGATAGAAAACTTAGTCCGATGAATCTTTCTCCTAAGATCACAACAAAATGGACCTAGTTTGACGATTTATCTCCTAGAGTCACAATCTTGGTCCGATGGAATTTTTTCTCCCAAGATAAGATATCAAATCTTAGTCCGATGAAATTTTCTCCTAAGATATCAAATCTTAGTCCGATGAATCTTTCTCCTAAGATATCAAATCTTAGTCCGATGAATTTTTCTCCTAAGATATCAAATCTTATTTCGATTTTTTCTCCTAAGATATCAAATCTTAGTCCGATGAATCTTTCTCCTAAGGTCACAACAAAATGGACCTAGTTTGACGATTTATCTCCTAGAGTCAAAATCTTGGTCCGATGGAATTTTTCTCCCAAGATAATATATCAAATCTTAGTCCGATGAATCTTTCTCCTAAGGTCACAACAAAATGGACCTAGTTTGACGATCTATCTCCTAGAGTCAAAATCTTGGTCCAATGGAATTTTTCTCCCAAGATAATATAACAAAATCTTAGTCGGATGAATCTTCTCCTAGGATCAAAATCTAGTCTGATGAATTTTCTCCTAGGATAATTTGAAAAAAAAAAGAAGTTTGAATTTGAAAAAAAGGGAGTCATTTTTTTAGTTTTCTTAAGATTATCAATGTTCAGTTGTTGTCGAGGTCAGGCGCCCACCTGTATAACGAGAGGAATACTTTTCAGTTTTTCATTTCATGTCAGGCGCCCACCTGTATAACGAGAGGAATACTTTTCAGTTTTTCATTTCATGTCTCAGGCGCCCACCTACATAACGAGAGGAATACTTTTCAGTCTTTTCATTTCATGTCCTAGATCGCCCACCAGTATAATAAGGGTATACATTTCTGTTTTCATTTCATGTCCTAGGTCGCCCACCAGTATAATGAGGGTATGCATTTCTGTTTTCATTTCATGTCCCAGGTCGCCCACCAGTATAATGAGGGTATGCATTTCTGTTTTTCATTTCATGTTCTAGGCCGCCCACCAGTATAATGCGGGTATACATTTCATATTTTTGCATTCAGGCGCCCACCTGTATAACGAGAGGAATACTTTTCAGTCTTATACTTCAGATCTTGAAATCAGTAACCCACCGGAAGGCAGAAGGTTACAACAGGAATCCCCAGCAGGAAACAATAAAAATCCCCAGCACCGGAAAGCAGAAGGTTGCAACAAGAGGTCCCAGCACAAATTCAAGCGTATGAGTCAAAAGGAAGAAAAGACGTGTCTTGAAAGAAGTGGTCTGTGAACATTAAATTGTGCCCAGCATAACAAATTTGATGAAGAAAGTCGTATCCCCAGAGGAACTACCGAAAAAGCTTAATGAAGGAGGCCATATCCCCAGTAGACCGAGCAAAATGATGAAAACTGGTATTCAAAAAAGCAAAAGGCCAGTGTCATCCCCAAATTCACGGAAGAAAAGCACCGGAAGAAACACAAGCCGACAAGAAAGCAAGGCAACAAGAACAAGTTGAAGATACATGAGATCTTATGATCCGTAGTCTAGCCTAGCTTCTTATTTTCTTCTAAGCACGGTGTAACAAGGAGATCGGTAAGCAGTGATAACAGTATGCAACAGCAGTAACATTGTAGTCCCACGGTAGTCCCAGCTACCAAAACTTTCCGAACTACATTAACCTAATTCCCCTTTAGCCAGGGATATGTAGGAAATCTTTGAAGCAAAGTTTTGGTTAAATCTTTTTTTCAAAAAATGTTTCACACGGAGTACTCGGATGGGCAAAAATCGCTCACTTTATCTTTGCACGAAAACCCTTCGTGTCTTCGGGCAAAGAGGGGCAGTTGTAAGCACGTGATTTTTTCCCTATGAAAGAATTACTCCCAAAAAATTCAAAATAAAACGATTTTCCTTGGTGTGCAATTTTGAGAATTTTTGTGTTATTTTTCTTGTGTTGTTTGCATTTGTCTGCGCATGTTTATTTGTTAAATTAATAAAAAATACAAAAATATGTCGCATTTGCATTTTGGATTTAATCCTACAATTGTTAGTAATTAAGTTTGTTTTACAAAAAATGAAAATCACAAAAATAGGCATCTTTTGCATTTTTAGCATTTAATGTCCAATTGTACAATTTCATGCTCAATTATTACTTAATTGTGTGTTAATTGTTATTGGGAGTTAATTTGCGCTTTTATAACTTAATTTAGTTCTATATAATAATTTAAGGATTTTTAGAATTTATTTTTAGAATAATAAAAGAAGAAAAGAGAGCAAAAATATAAAGAAAATCGGAATTGGGCTCTTCTTCAAATTCAAGCCACAAGCCCAAAAAATACCCAACCTTCCCCATGACCCGGTCCACTTCAAACCGGGTCGACCCAGTCCATAACCCAAATACCCAACACCCCTATCTTCCTACCTTATACTTCACAAAACAAAAAAAAACAAAAAAACAAGAAAAACCCTAAAATCACATCCGCCCCATCTCTTTCTCTCTTCTCCTTCACCATCCCAAAGACCACAAAAAACTCCAAGTAGCCATGGCTGCTGCCCTTTCCCCCTCACGCCTCACCCTCAACACACACACACTAGTCGTCGAACCTCCATAGCCATACCAAACGAGCCCGCTGTCATTGCTTCATCTTCTTCGTCAAGCTCGAAGCTTGCTCGACACCCATGGTTGCTGCTGCGTTTTCTCCTCCATTGAGCTCGCTTCCGTTGAGCTGCCTCGACTGCTTCTGCTTCACCTCACTGCCATCGTCATCGTCTTCAACCAAATACCCTGCTGTCCCGTTGCTGCTGCTTCTGCTACGTCCAAGCAAACCACGTTGCTTCTGCTACGTCCAAGCAAACCACGTTTCTGCTTCTGCTTCCTGCTGCTTCTGCTACGACCAAGCAGACCACGCTTCTGCTTCTGCTTCCTGCTACCTCCAGCCCTGCCAAGCAGCTGGTTCGAAACCAAACCTCATCGCCACTGTTTTATCTTTTTCATTCGATAACCAGCGACCCCAGCAAACGCAGCTGCTGTCTCGCTGTTTCTTCAGCTTTTCCAGCAGCTCCCTCACGTCCCAACGACCGCCTACAACGTCCAGCACTTGCTTCTGCTGCGTTGTTACTGCCATGACGAGCAGCTGTTTTGCTTCAGCTGTTTTGCTGCCACCATTTCGTTTATTCGAGCTATGGTCGAGGTCGTCGTTCGTTGTTTTGAGTTCGTCAAGGTTAAAAGGAAGGTGAGTTTGTCGTTGAATTCAAGATCCATTAGGTCGTTGGCAGTCTTGGTGCGATAATCGTTTCCGGACAGATTTGTTCTCATTCAAGTTCTTCGTCGTTTCGATTCGGTTAGTGAGTTTTGAGTTTCACTTTTGTCCGTATTTTGTTTTTGATATTCTCGAATCTAAAATCGGTAAATATTTGATTTTTGTTTTGTTCGTGTTCATCATTTTGTTAATTTTTCAGTTTGTTCATATGAAATTGTTAGTTTAATTTTAATGTTGTTAGATTCAAATTGAAATTTAATTGATGTTGTCAGTTTAATTTTAATGTTGTTTCTTCTTCGGTTTGTTTTTATATGTTTAAAGAATTTAGTTATAATATGGAAATATGTTGGTTTAATCATTTGGATCCGTCATGTTTGTTGTTTAATATAGATTTAATGCATGTTTATTCTTTGTTTGAAAATCGTTTTTAATCCAGTAATTTAATGTGAGTTTGTTTTGGTTTTTGATTTGTTGATTTAGTTTGAATCATGTATTTTGGTTGTTGATGTTGTTCTCTCTTTGCTCATTCATTTTTTGTCTAAGTTAACTAGGATTGGTTCCTATATGGTTAACTTATTCCCATTAATTTGAAGTTGTATGATTCAATTCGTGTTCATGGGATTTGTTGTTGAATTTGTTTAGAAATTGGTCATATTTGCTATATTTTGGTTGAAATTGATTAGGTGAATTGGTTATAGCTGATGGGGTAATTTGGTAAATTGTAGTACGTTCAGGGGTAAATTGGTAATTTCAGTAAGATCGGAGGGGTATTTTTGGAATTGAACATTTGAACAATTGTTTAATATAATGGGGGACAAGACATAATGTAGTGGGGGTGGGAATAATGTAATTGTTTATGTTAAGAATGGGGGACAAGATACAATTGTGTGAGGTTGATATATTTATTTAATATAGTGGGGGACAAAACATGTGGGCATGGGGACAAGAGTTTAAAATAAAGAAAACATTAAGTAGTGGGGACAAAGCATGCAATTGGAGGAATATTTCGGGTTGGGAATTCAAGACAAGAGTCTTGTTATAAATAGAGACATTTGACACATTTTAAAGAGGACTAAGACTTGAACTTGAAGGACTTGAACTTGAAAGACTTACTTAGAGAGAGAGGAAGACATTCTGAAAATCCTAAGAGAGTGTTGGAGAGTTTAAAAAGAGAAAACAAAAACAAAGCGAGAAATGAGTTTAGTTTCGGGTTTAATACACGCGCGGGTTGTTGTTGTTTAGTTTGTTTACATACTTTTGGGTTTGTTCTATTGAGTTGTTCGGTTTTCTTCAAAGTTTTCTAGGCCTTGAATCTGGTTCGAATTGATGTTGTGGGGTTGTTGTTGTTGCTGTGTATTTACACTACTGCTGCTTCTACTGATCTTCATCTTCTTTCCTTGCTTTCCAAATACCAGGTACACAAACTGATACACTGGTTCATCTTGTAAGCCACTCGAAGCATGAATGCAAAAATGTGAAAGATTTGAAGTTGTAGTTTAATGTAGTCTTTTCTTTCTTTTACTGTCTGTATGTAGAATATTCTATGCGCTGCCCATGTAAACTCTTTAAACGACTCACTTTCGAAACTTAACTATAATAACTCGAAAGTATGTAAATAAAGTAGGACCTTTTCTTCATTTATTTTAGAGAAAACGAAAAACAGAAAATGTAGTCATTCTAAGATTATCCTTTTGTTAAAAAAAATAATGAGACGAGCCTCGCCAAATAAAAATGCAAATTGCGGGGCCCTCAATAATTGGTCATAATAAATACTTAGAATTTGGGATGGACCGTTTAGTGAATTTCGTTGCCCTCCCCAAAGATAAATAACGCGTTAGACTCTTTAGGCGCGATTTAATTAAATTACCTTCTTAAACTCGGGTGCACATTTATGTGACCCAAATCCAAATCTCAACGGAGTCGAAATGTGTCTTTAATCACGGGTACATTGATTGTGACGTGACTCGAGATACGTTTTCACAACGTTGCAAATTCCCCCAATAATAATAATAATAATAATAATAATAATAAATAACGAATGAGACGAGCCTCGACAAACAAGAATACCCAAAGTGCGGGGCCCTCAACGGATAGTTATTTCGAGTACTTAGATTCCGGGACAGGCCGTTTAGCAAATTTCACGGCCCTACCCAAAATAATGATACGCTAGTCGCTTTAGGCGCGTATTTAATAATGTTATCTTCTTAAACTCGGGTGCACATTTATGTGACCCAAATCCAAATCTCAACAGAGTTGAAATGTGCCAACAACCACGGGTGCATTGATGTGACGTGGTTCGAGATGTGTTTCCACGATGTTGCAATTCTTGATAAAAATAATAGTAAATGATAAAAGCGGTTAAAAGTTAAAATTCGCACATAGGTTCAACATGTATTAAATCAGATAAACAAGCCGAATATGACAGTTGAGCGACCGTGCTAGAACCACGGAACTCGGGAATGCCTAACACCTTCTCCCGGGTTAACAGAATTCCTTATCCGGATTTCTGGTTCGCGGACTGTAATACAGAGTCATTCTTTTCCTCGATTCAGGATTAAATTGGTGACTTGGGACACCTTAAATCTCCCAAGTGGTGACTCTGAAATAAACAAATAAATCCCGTTTCGATTGTCCTTTAATTGGAAAAACTCCTTCACCCCTCGCGGGGGAGGAAAAAGGAGGTGTGACAATAATGGTTAAGTGTTATCTGATGGTTTAATGTAAAAATTAGACGTGGAAAAATATTTTTCCTCTTCATCCCTCTTTCTTTTTTTTTCTTTGGGTTATCGTAAATTTCAGACAAATTCTATTTGGTTCGTAATTAGGTTACATACTTGTTTTTGTTTTCCACGTTCATTTTATGTGAAAAATCCTCAACTATTTCCTTTTATCTCATTAAACATGACAATTTTGTTATCGTTTTCACATTCCTCAACAACCCGATTTTTAGATGCTTGTAGTTTCTAATAGGAATTTTTACATTCTTATGCCATATAGGAAACTATATTACCCTCAATGTTTAAGGTTTGATATAATTATATTTAGTATACCTAATTACCAATTCTATACCATAAGGTGTTTTAACTGTACATTAATTGTACTTTATATCACTCCTAAATTAATGGTACCGTATATCCTTCCTACTTCCCCCCCTCCCACGTTTCTCTCTCCTAAACCCACAACCTCACCCACGTATCACGACACACACACGATTCAAGCCATTATTCCCTCTGCTAAAACCAGAAAAACAAAGGTAACCATCTACCATTAACGTCTAAAATCAAGGTTTTTCTTCTACAAAACCAGTCAAAATTGAAGTCAAATCTTCAAAGTTCATACACACATTTATCTTCAGCTTCAAATTTTCTCAATGAAGAAGAACAAAGCTTCAAAACACATCCCTAAGAAAGATCTAGAATCTGATGTACCTTCTTTCGATTTGGGTGTATTATTACCACATTCACCCAAAAAGCAAGGGAAATCTGCACATGCACTTGTAGATATGAAGCATAGTCTTTCTCCATGTCAAATCAGCGCTGAAGCTAGAACTAAACAAAAACATGATTTCGATGTTAGAGAATCTTCGAGGCCAATCAAACAAGCGAATAGGAAACGAAAAGAGATAGTGTCCGATGATGATTTTGTAGAAGATGTGCCTATCAGTAAACCTGGAAAGAAAGCTAAGGTGGCTCCAAGTTCAAAAACTCCCAAAAAGAAGAAAAATTCAAAAAAAAAGCCTCTAGTGTTAAATCTCCTAAAAATGTTCGAAAATACTCATTGGGAAAGGTAAGAATTTAGTAATTTCTTCACTACTTATTTCGCCTGTTTTAGTTGTTAAAAATCTACATAATCTGTGTTTTTTTTTGCTTTGTAGATTTTTGTAGAAATGTTGTATATAAATTGCAAATGTATCTATGTTTTTAAGCACTGAAATTATATGAGATTATTTGTCTTAATTTTGAAGATTAATTGTAGATTTGTTGATCTGTTTAACATTGTTGTTATATTGTATATTTTTGAAGTTATTTTGTAGAATAATATAAATGTATCAGTGCATTTTAATTACTGTATTAATGTTAGATTACATTTGTTGAATTTTGCAAAATGGACATTTTTCTGCATCCCATAATGTTGATTATGGGGTGCTTAGATTCCAGACATTATGTGACCCTAGCATTCCTAACCAAATTAAAGCGCTTTTATTTCCAAATAGTTTGAAGCTGTTCAAGCAGACATGCTTTGGTTATTTACTATCATTTCCCAATTTATGCATGCAAAATCAAGCTATTCATTTTCTTATGAAGTATGAATTGAAATCATCCGATGCTTCCTATTTTTCAGCTGAGTTAAAAGGTGAGAAGTTAAATTTTGGATTGAGAGAGTTTGCAGTAATAACTGGTCTTAGATGTCATACTAAGGTGACAGACTTTGGTTACACTCCTAGTTATGTCAGTAAGATAATGAGCAGTTACTTTCCAAACAAGGTAAAAGTTGAGAAGACATACCTAAAACATATAGTAACCAACAAAAGCTGGGTCAATGATGAGGATGCAGTAAAGTTATGTATTCTATATCTCATAGAATTATTCATTTGTCCTTCAGAGAGAGACCATATTGGGTTGGTAGATCATTTTAGGTTTTATATGGTGGAATAGTAAGTACGATTCATTTCCATGGGGTATTCAGTCTTACATACCGTTGATTGAATCAGTTAAGCACAGGCTAAATCCTTTCGTTCATTCTTATCTCATTCGAGGATTCCCCCTAGCCATGCAAGTATAGTTGTATGAGTGTTACTCCTCCGTCAACATTGATATAGCTACAAATATTTGTAATTCAATCCCTCGCATACTAAACTGGTCAGCTACTAAGGGTCAGATTTTAGTTAGTTGCAATTGAAGACAAAATGATCAAGCCTGAATGGATGAAGGTAAATGGTCTTTATTTGTGATAATACAATTTATCTACAAAAATATCTACAATTTGTATACATACTCTACCTTAAACAAGCTAATTTACTTTTTTCACCATTCAGTTCACCAACATAAATGAATCACCTAAAGAGCTTTCAGTGATGTCTTTGCCTGATAAAGTTGAGTACACAATTGAAGAGGTTGAACATGTTTCTGAGAATCCAAAAGTTGATGCTCCTCCATTGGAACTCAAAGAATCAATTGTAATATAGGAAAATGAGTCTATTCTTCGAAAAATAAAAAAGTTAAAAAGACGTGTTGAGAAGGTAACATGTAGTCCTAAAAAGCATTGTGATTTATATATAATAGTGTATCTGTTTTTTAATACATATTTCTGAAGTTAACTATGTATTTTTTTAATTATATAGGTCAATGAAAATAGGAAAGATGTATTTGAAGAACTAGGTAGCCTTCGAGACCTAATAAAGAATTCAGTCAAGACTGTTTTGCAGGTGATAAACAATCCAAATGATCAAGTTGATGCAAAGGTAACATTTGAATCTTAATCATATTAACAAAACTATTTATGTCACCTCTAAAATATATATTCTAACTAATATAAAACTTACAATTTGCTGGGAGTTCAACAAAAAATACTGACCAACCAAAAGACAAGAACAATCAGCAATTTCAGTTCAATAGTGGTGAACCAGTGTAGGTCAGCTCTAGCAAAATAGGTATCTACAATATATCTCCAGTATATCTACAATTAAATACAAAATATCTACAAAATAACTACAAATTATCTACAACATAACTATAATTTGTCTACATTATATATACATAATATATACAATTAAATCCAGCTTATTTACACAGCTATACAAATTTATGTAGATATTATAACACACCTTCATATCTTCATAAATTGTACCTTAAGCCAATACTATGCAGTATTATTTAACATTTTTAATGAAAAAAACAGAACATGTTGAATGTGCACATGATGAAGAAAATCATCCAGCACGTGTTGATTTATATACACATTTTGAAGAGGCCGTTGATGAAGAGAATGTAGGTATGAAATTGTTTTCAGAGATATTTTCTTTTTGTTTCAATATTTTTACCATTATATTAACTTATATAAACATGGTGTTACAGAGAGGGAAGATATGCATACACAATCTCCAATTCACGGAGTGACAGTAGCAGCTCAAAGAGAATAGCAGAATCCGGAAGATGACAATATAGGTGAAGAGGCAGAGTATGTGAATGTAGGTGATTCAGAAGAATCCGGAGGTGAGAAGAAGGAGGTTACTCTTGATGATTTCGAGCTGCCTGATAACTTCTCCCAGTTGGTTAAGTTCGGCGAGCCTATACAAGATGAAACAACACCCGTACATCAAGGTAGAACAAGGCAGCCGGGAAAGCATGCCCGGTCACCATTTCTCCCTTTATACAGTTCTGGTGGCAGCACCTCGGTTGGACCTCAAATATTTCACCTCAAGCACCCGTTTACTAGTGTTATTGGTCAAAATGTAGACCCTGAGTTGTTGGATCAATTCCATAAGTGGTTATACCACGGTACCGACACAGGTCCAAAGAGGTTAGGTTGCACAATTTGACACTTTTATTCCAGTATTCATTTTTTACACATCCACTTCATTCAACAATTTTATTTTAATTTCTATTTGTTTATATAGGAGGAAGGCTCTGTATTCTATAAAGGACAACCAAATTAAGCTATGGTTGGATCTTGGAGTTGAAAAGGTTGACAAGAAGGAGTGGTTCTTTTCCCTGGCACACCCAGGACAAGTCCTTAATGACTCGGTAAGATTCAATGTATTTGATTTGTAGATGTTTTGTAGATAAATTGTAGATAGTTTGTATTCTGAATGAATATATGCTTTGTATTCTGATTGTAGATGAATTGTAGTTATTTGTAGTTTTGTGTAGAATATTTTGAGATAACTTGTAGAATAAATGCAATCTATTTTTGCTGCAGCACATTAATATTATAATGTATTACTTGAGAAAAAGAGGCAAGTATGGCCCCCACAACAAGACCAGATTTACTAAAACAGATTGTGTGTTCAAGACTAAGATTGATCAGATTTATGAAAAGTTCAAAAATTCTCCTCAAGAAAAGAAGTTTTTTGTTGTCAAACCCCAGGACGTTGTAGCAGAATATATATTGGGATATAGACTACTCGCAAATATTGCATGGGATGAAGTTGATTATGTCATCATGCCCATTTCACTGGGTGTTGGTTGTTTTTGACATTGCAGAAAGGTGTCTTTATGCGTATGATTCCATGGTCTCTACACAATCACCCTATTGTTGAATCTTGTGTCGGCAAGTTTTCTATTATTATCCCTTTGTATTTGTCATGCACCGGGTTTTATGGGAAGTGTAAAGACATCAACTTCAAGAATACCAAAGCATACATTGAGAAAGCTATTACCGACCCTCTTAACATTCAGTGGATCGTCAGAGAGATACCACAGCAAAAAGAAGGATCACTGTAACAAAAAGCTTCTTTCTCTCTATACATTTAACCCCTTTTTTCTGATGGTTTGGTAAATATTGACATTTTTTTATCTTTTGCAGCGATTGTGGTGTATTTGGTGCTGCCTTTGCAGAGTATGTTAGTATTGGAGAATTATCAATTCCAACAGAAGACCTTTCTGACCAACACCGTAGACGCTATGGAACGCTACTTTGGGACTATGCTAGAAAGAAGCAGGAGCTTGGGCAATTAGTGATAGTGAGGTGACAGGCAAATTGGCAAGGAGGAAAGGTGCACCAGCTTTGAATGAAAAAACACGAGCCCAGAGAAAGAAGAAGTAGTTGTAATATTTTGAATGGAACATGTAGTACAATTGTGTAGTTGATGCTAGTTTATAAGATAGATTGTAGACAAGTTTTTGAATAATTTATTATGTTTTAATTGTAGTGGACTTGTGCTACAATTATAGTAGCCTTTGTTTCTTTTTTCTTATCCAGTATTGTAGTTCAATGGAAATATTTTGTTGGGTTTATATTCACTTGTTGAATCTTTACAGTACATGATCTTCATTATTTTTAGCATTTAAATCCTTTCCAACTGAAATTTTATACAGTTATTCTGATCTACATTATTTTCACCATAAAGCTTCTTTCTACCTGAATTTTAATCTATATATTATGTCAGCTACAAATATTGTAGTTTTTTTGTAGTTGTATTTGTAGATAATTTGTAGATTATTTTAACAGTATGTTTTGTTTCTTTTATATTCATTTTTTGAATGTAAACAATACTTCATCTACAATATTTTAAGTTTTTAACTATTTTCCTACAGATTTATAGAAAAATCTGTAGAAAAATCCTAACTAACTACATTATGATCTTAAAAAAAACCATGTACTTTTTTTTGTAGTTTTATTGTAGATAAACTACAAAAACACATTAACAACTATGTAAAGGATTCCATATATAGTAAAAAAGTTCTAGATTATATATATAGAAAACATTCATAAACAAATCAATCTATGAAATTATTATCTCAATATAGAAAAATCCTAACTAACTACATTATTATCTTAAAAAAACCAATGATTACACATCAAAATCTGTTATCCAGAACTAACCAACAAATTTTATGAAATATTCTGTTAACAACATAAAATTTTATTTCTTTTTGGTGCATTCTTGCAAGATCTTTTGTTATGCTCTTCTCCTCCGCAGTTGCCGCATGAAACCTTGTACTTCTTTGAATTTATTTCATCATATGTTTTGTATCTTTCTTTTTAAGGTCTTCTTGGCTGCCTTTTCCCTCCTTTAGGTGGATTTACTACTTCTTCAGTTATATGTTGTGGCACATTCCATTTACTTTCATCAGGCAACAGATTTATTGGTATTTCATAAGTACGCAAGAGGTTCACCCTTGTGTAATAAGGAGAACAATATTCTTCAAAAGACTCATCCCTTTGTCTTAAAGCAGCCAAAGCATGTGGACAAGGTAGTTCATCAAGCTGGAATTGCCCACAACTACATTTCTTGTTTTCAAGACAAACAATATAGCGCCTCACACCATCTATTACTGTATGGATGTAGTCTATTGAAGCCTCACCTACGAGTACATTGCAAACGAAAAAACAATTCATATACGGTTAAAACCAAGATATATACAAAAAATCTACATTGTGCTGTTTATGAATTTGATTCAATAAATAATCAGATCTTACTCTAAGCTTGTGCGACAATATTCTGTTGTCATCCAACTCTCTGTTGAATTTGTATCCAAGGTATGTGAATGTACCCTTTTCTTTCAATAATTTTTCTTTCGTCCAACGTTCAAGAAGGGTCCTCATATACTCTAATAGTTCTACTATCGGCAGCTCTCTTGCATATTTTGTTACAACATTCAACGACTCTGCAATATTTGATGTCATAGATCAAGTTCTGTTCACCGTAGCATGTATTCGAGACCATCTATAATATCCAATATCGTATAAGTATGCTTTAACAGGGGGTCAATCTCCTCAATCTTTGACATCATTTCATTAAATTCATCAAGTGTGTATGACTGCGTTGTGGCAAAGTATAATTCAATTAGCTTAAGATGTCCCTTCTTGAACTTTGCCCGTATATTTGTCCAAATATGCCACATACAAGAATAATGTGGCATGCCGGGATAAACAATAGATGTTGCCTTCAAGATACTCTTGTTCCGATCTGAAATAACACATATTTGGTCTTTCACCATACGCGAGCTTGAATTGCTCAAAAAGACACTTCCATGATGCGTCATTCTCTGATTCAACAACAACATATGCCAATGATAATATGGTACCTACATTATGTGGCAAGAAGCAATTAATTGGCTACAGTAAAAATGCAGAAGAAGACATATATATACAAACTACAACTATTCTACAATATATCTACAATATATCTATAATTAATCTGCAAGTACTACAAAAAACATACAAGCTACAATATTTCTACAAATAAAACTTCAGTACTTGCTGCATCCATTGTACTGGCTATTAGCATTATTCTCCTGTATGCTGACTTTAAAAAGGTCCCATCAACTACTACAACTGGCCTACAATATTCCCAACCACTTATTGACGTACAAATCGCGACAAATACATACAAGAAACAGTCATCGTATGTCTTCTTCAATTTCACTACAGACCCCGGATAAGTCTTCTCTATAATATACAAATAACTAGGCAATTTGCTGTAGGAGTCAGCAAGATGACCTCTCAAAAACTGCAAAGCATTTTCCTTTGCTCTCCAGGCTTGCATGTAGGTTAGATTCACGTCGTGTTCAGACAATATGTCAAATTGAATGTCTTTTGGGGTGTAAATTGTCTTAGGATCATAATATTTTGGAATAATCATGCTACCAACTACCATGGCAGAAGGTTTGCGTTGTATGAATGTATTGTCCATTAAAGAGCATGTGTGCTGGCTGTCGAAATTTCTGATCTTGAACATTGCAGAATCATTTATGCTAGTTGCCTTGAAGTGCTATGTACAGTTTTCACCAACACATATCAGCCAGTAGCTACAAAATAAATACATTTTAAACAATTGGTTAAAATTTATATTTAAAAAAAAAACTATTTTAGCTTAAACGATCACATTATACAATCTATATACAACATAACTACAATTCAACTACAATTCTGTTAAACACAACGAAAACTGAAGAAGTAAAAAATTACAAATAAACTACAAAATTAAAAAATAAGGCGAAATACATAATTTACCCATCAACTTTAGAGCGAAATCCCTGTTACACACCTCTCCTTCATGGGAAACTTTTTAGACACTCAACCTTTCAAAAATGTGTCTAAGACACACCACTTTTGACCATATAACACTTGCGTGTTTACACACAAAAAAACGCGTGAAGCCCGTAAAAAATCCAATTTTTTGTCTCCCCTCCCCACAAGAACACCTCCTCCTCCCTCTGATCTTCTTCCTCAGGCTACCCTCCCCATCATCTTCTTCCCCAAATAGACTTTTTGAAATAACATAAAATTTTAGATCTAAAATTGAGCGAAATTCGTTGGTTTATTGTCCAAATATTATGAAAACTATTTATTTGTGATAGATTTTAAAAGCTTTAATAATAGTATTGAAGGTTTTGTGAAAAAATCTAGAATCCACCATTATTGGATATCGAAGAAGTTTGAAAATTCAATTGGGTCTTGTTGATTATTGAGTTATTGAACTCAATTTGTTGGTCGATTGTTTTCGACTAGTTGTTTAGATAGTGTGGTTGAATTTTGGTATTGTTGTAAACTTTCTCACAAACAACATGGTGACAACAAAAATAGTTTTTAAGATATAAAATGGGAAGATGAAGAAGATGGGTTTTAATCGTAATTTCTAATATTTTTTTCCTTTCTAAAGTCGAGGACACGTGTTACGACCCTATTAGGGCGTGATTTTCATATTGTCTGAAAAAATTGGTCAAGCACAAAAGTGGTATGTTTTAAAAGGTTGAGTGTGTAAAAAATTATCCATGAACGAAAAGTGAGTAATAGGGATTTCGCTGCAAGGTCGATGGGTAAACTATGTATTTTGCCAAAAAATAATAATCTTTGACTATTCATATGTTCATACCTTCTAGCACTAGATCTTTTAACCCTGAATTGGAACTTGTGCATGACAGAATAGTGCTTCATTGCAGTTGCAATTGTTTCCTTGTCTTGGTATACTTGTCCTACTTCAATAGAACTTGGTGTACTATATGTTATTATTATACTTTCATATTCTTCTATAATGGGAGATGTTGGCATATCAAGTAACTTTAGTATTCCAGACGAACCTGCATGAAAATAAATATAAATATTGTTATCACCAGTTTGTAGAAAATTTATAGATAATTTGTAGAAAGGTTGAAATTCAGTATTTCATATTAATTTTTCAATTTTTTTGTAGTTTTAATGTAGAATAAATGTAGAAATTTTGTAAATATTTCAGAAATCCATACTGATATTTATATGTAGTTTATTTGTAGATAAAATGTAGATAAAGTGTAGTCCATTGACAATGTACCAAAATTTCATAGAAAAAATAATATCACACACCTGCAACTGTGTTCTCATTGGTGATACTCAATTCCATATTGAAATCGCGAACAGTTATATATAGCGGATATGATCCTAAGTTTTTGTTTTCCTTTTTCGTCTCCATGTATACACGAACACCCATATCGTTCATAGGAACTAGGTGGACAATGCTCGTTGACAATGTATTTGATTTCTATAATTTTTTCGGATGTATCAATCATTAATTGTTGTGCTATTGTAAAAATCAATAGACTATAACTCGCATCGTCATCGACTACAATGTTGTCGACCTCGAATTCTTTAAATCTCCCATAGCTATCCCAATTCTCATTCAGTTGTAGCATAATTGGTATTTTCGCCATAATTGCTTTTGTTGCAGAAGAATTGTAGAAGATTTTGTCGATTTTGATTTGTGAAATCAGAGAAAATGTTGAAACAGAGTTTATCGCAAAACAGAGTACGGAAATTTTGTAACGAAGTCGACGATAGTTATTACTGTGCGTGATTTGCATTGTGGAAGATCTGGAAAATATTAAATTCTCCTTTTTTAGCGCGCCTAAATAAGGAATCCTACAGCTACAATGATTCCTTATTTAATGCATTGTATATATTATGTAGAAATACTATTAGCATGAAGGGTAATATGCAAACTATGAACATATTTGGTAATATAGTTTCCTATATGGTATAGGAACGAAAATTTCCCTTTCTTAATATTTACTTTTTTGAGAGTTTTATAGCCTGTTTGGCCAAGCTGCAAAAATCAGTATAGCCCGTTTGGCCAAGTTGCAAAAATCAGCTTATTTTGAGAAGTATTTTTTCTCTAAAGTATTTTTGGTGAGAAGCAGATTGTGTTTGGCTAATTAATTTGAAAAACACTTATGAGCAACGATTACTGTTTGACCAAGCTTTTAAAAACTGTTTCTAAGTGTATTTTTCTCAAAAGTGATTTTCAAAAAAGTGCTTTTGAAGAAAAGCTATTTTCTTCTGCTTCTCCAAAACATTTTTTTCTTCTCCTCAAAAGTACTTTTTTTTCTTCCAAAAGCTTGGCGAAACACTTCAACTTTGAAAAAAAAGTACTTCAAGGACCGGAGAAGCTTGGTCAAACAGGCTATTAGCCCGACTTGATAAAGGAGTCAAGAACATTTTCACATTTGATATTAGACATTTTCCAGTAAAAACTATGTGAAATGTTCAATCTTTCTAACTAATAGAAATATAGAATCTCTATGTCTCAAATGCAATAAATAATGTTTCCACTAGTTAAGTTGTGATCGGAAAATACTCATAACTTCTCGCTTGAGGTAAACAATGTCAAAACACTCCTTGAAGCCGAGCGCAGCTAAAAACTATCTCATAAACCAAATGCAAATACACCCCTCCACCCAAAATTTATACATAAAAGAATAAATCCTCAAGATCAAATACGTACAGTTGACATTTATTGTACAAATATGGCTATAATCTATTTCACTTATTCATCACAAGCTCATGTCTTCACCCCTGGTTGCACATTCAGGCAACTAACATTTATGACAACGAAGAATCTTGGTATACAATCCCAGCTTCGAATGATTCTTCTATGATACATAGCTCCAGTCTTTGGTGATCCTTTTGTCGTCATGGGCGTTTGAAGCATCAGTGTTGTAGCGCCTTATTGCTATCTAACTTGTTTGTGAGACCAATGGGTACGCTATCATAACTTACTGTGCACGAGTTTATTTGAAAGACGTTCAACCTTGCCAAGTTGAGTTGCACTCTTCAGCATCGCCTCGCTGTCAGCTATAAACTTTGCAAACTTAGAACCCTTTGTATCACCATCACTATCTCCTCGAGGAAGCATTGGCAGATGAAGCATAGAGGGACTTTGCTTGGAAGATAAAGGCGGAGTTAATGCCCACACAGAAGAAAGCTGTTCATCTGGTTTGTCAAGATATTCCAATGATAGATTCTGCATGTCTGTCAGGAAAAACAAAACAGAAACATCAGACGTTGGTATCGTGCCTACCAAGTGTTATTCGGAACAGATTTCGTGAGAGTTGCGAAACTTATTAAGAGCTTACGGATCAAAGATTACTGCTTTTATTCTTCATACGGGAAAAAACCACCCATTATCTGAAAATGGAAGTATCAGGAATAGTCGAATAAAGTACCTTCAGCAAACTTGAAGATGGGCTCTAAAGCTGCACATGGAATGCTGAAGTTCAAATGTGGAATGACCGTCCCTCCACCATGTCTAGCATTACTGCATCAAAAATAAAGCTACAAGACATGAAGTTTCAACAAGAAAGACATTAATCGATGGAAAAACTATAGAAAGACCATGATATGTGAAGATTAGCATAAATGAGATGACTGAAAGATCTTCCATATGAGATCATTCAAATTGGACACCATTATTTTTTTCCTGTATGCAAAGCGTATAATTAATATACATTTTTGGTAAGGACAATTAATATACATTCAAACAGGAATATCTTTCTTCAAGGACTTCTCAAAGTACTCCAGGACGCAGTGTACCACAATATCATTAGATTGAACTTCAAGAACAAACACATGTAAATATACATAAGCTGAAAAAGAAATATCCTCAATTATAAGCATCCCCAGTTGTCATCCAAAAGTTAATTACCTTGTTACAAGGGCAATCATGTGTCCTTCTGAATTAACAACAGCTCCACCACTACCACCAGGGTGTACAGCAGCCGTTGTTTCAAGCATTGCCGGAAAATGTCCTCCTAAACTTGATTGGTTGAGCAGAGGCCGCTTTGCTTCAACTACCTTAGCTATTGCACCCACACAAGCAGATGGAAGGAAGTCTATATTATAAGAAAAAGTAAGACAAATTACAAATATAACTAAAGATGTCTAAATAGGTATGAAACATATGAAATAAATATACGGTATTATATCATGTTCAAAATGAAAGAACTTAACAAAATTATTTACATGAAAAGCTATTTAACCTCCAGAGCAACATGATTTAGTACTATTGGGCGCACAAAGATAGTCAGTTCCAGAAAATTATGTTCAGCAAAGGTTATGGAACAGACAAGTTATCTGTATCAACGAAAAAAGATGGAACAGACAAGTTAAGATTGCATCAATAAACAATAGTAGCACTTCCAACAACCAAGCTACTATTAAAATATCCTTGAGATACAGCCGACTCGATTAAGTGAGTTACCAGGAATTTCCTATTTTAAAACCCCATTCTTTAAAGCTGATCATTTGTACTTGCTTTCACCATAGAAAATATCAATTTAATGCTCCAGAAATTTACCTCTTTTCGTGATAAGTGACTTCAAAACTCTAGATTTGATTCCCCAATTCCGCTTTGTTAGCATAGGTATTAGGTATATGATCATTCTTATGGATGAAGATCTGAATTAGTGCCTATGGCTTTTATTAGCCCACGAAAAGAAAACGCTTTTTTGTTTTTTAATTTGGTCTACCTTTCTCCTTGTTCTACTAGCCTTGTTTGAGCCCAACAACAACCTCGCTATTCTTAATCTGACAAGTGCAATTTTTTTTAACCGGAAGATCAAAACGTTAACCTGGACTACAAATCAAATTCAGTATCAATAAACAATGTCTTCACCTAAAAGATTACCCAGTTTTGAGCCCTCCCGACCAATCTGGTTACTATTTCTCCACTGGAAGACACCTCAAGTTCCCTTGCGGAGGCATCGACATCACCTCATAACTACTCAATCAGTCATCAAATGGTCATCATTTGGTGAAGGAAGAAACATCAAGTATTCCAGCAGTAACAAGGACATGAAAATGATATAATACGACCCAATCCTGCAATTGATTATAATGACACTTCAACAAATTCTTAACACGAGAGAAGCAAGGTGGAAGAGAGAGAAATTCAAGATAAACAAAGATTTTGTAGAATATTCTAAAATTTCAGATTTACTGTGATGCGTGTGTCCAAATAAAAGTAAAGGCACAAATTTTTTATTTAGACAAGAACATATCTAAAGCAAGATTTACCACATCGTGGTCCAAATAGCCCATGTCCGAGAATGTATGCTTTTGATCCGGGGGATGGGCACATGAAGTCAACAATAATGGGACAGAGCTGATCTGGAACTAGCTCAAGTTGTAGTAATGCAACATCCAGAGGTCCTCTGGAGACATGAACTACCTTTGCATTTGTCCATACCCAGGGATCCATAAAATCCAAGCGAACACGAATGGTCCTACTGCCTGTGTTTGCCAGGTTAACTCTAAAGCTACATTGCTCATTGTCAACCAAGAAATGCGGAGTTTTTAGTTCCTTTTGAATCAAATGTTTATTCCTACGCTGAATGTCAAATTTCTCAACCCCTGGATGCTCAGATTGATCAGAAGGGATGAGAACTACATCAGATTTGGTGTTATATCCTGAACCGTTTACAGATGTTTTTCCAAATCTCCATGGCTCTAGAAGATGAGCATTTGTAAGAAGAAGACCCTGCTTGTTGAGCAAAACTCCAGAAGCCCATGCTCCATCATCAACAGCGATAAGACAGATAGATGTCATTGCTTTCTCAATCAAGGATGGGGGAACAGGATCTATTTGGAGATGCTCTTGAGTATCATTGGCATGTCCATCCTGAATATTATTGGAGAATGATTCTTTTTTAACGCTGATTAGGTTTCCATTACCAAAATGGATCTTTCTCCTAGTTTGTAGCTCTTCTTTAAGCAGGCTACCACAAGCAGATGTAATAGCTTCCCATGGAATCACCATCTGCCACCCAATGCTTCAATTTCAAATTAAAGCAATTTATGTGAAGATAGATCTCAGCAAGAACATAGAGCACATTATGAAATGTTTACCTGAATTTCAGCAGCAGTAGCCCTTTGTCTGAGTGGCCGAGACAGAACACCAATAAGCTCTGCATGTTCCCCTAACACTGGGCTACCTTCCATTCCTGAAACATAAGGTACCATACGTTATCAGGTACCCAAAGATGGAAAGGATTAATTAACTAAAGTTGCAAGGCAAAAGCTCAAACCAGGGAGACAACGGATGTCAGCAATCAACAGTGCTTTATTCTGTGGACTAGGTGGATAGCTGTTTGCAATGGACCCAACTGATATGCTGTATAGCAACAAAAGATCAAATTGAGCTTTCACAAGGAGATGTAACAAGAATCAAAGTGAATATTAATCCTATGTATGATCACAACTTGGCAGACAAATAATCATCGAACAACATCTGCATACACCAGATACAGCTTATATAGCTTACTCAAGTAAAGATGAGCTAAAACATCTTTAGCACTAGCAACAAGAATTACACCAGTGCTTTCATATTCAGATAGTCTATTAACACAGCACAAATGTTCAGTCATCATACATTTTGATGCTGACAAGCAAGGATGGAAAGATTACAAGAAAGTTGTAATTCCAACATATGATAGAAACAATACCAAAGCAACTACCTGTTGAAAAAGTGACTGGGAGACAAGATACCGAAAGGAGAACCCATACCCAGAAGAAGATCACCTCTCCTACTCCAGGTAGCCACTTTTAATGCAGGCAGGTCCTGAAAGGAAATACCTATGCAGTCATTATCATCAAAAACCTACTAAATGGAGCTTTCAAAAATTACCAGCAAAAAAGCAAGCCCATTCAGCAAAATGCAATGCCATGCTTCATTTCACAAGTTTGATGCCACTTAGTGCAGTAAAAGCCTGAAACCTCATATGGATTTGAAGAAACTCTGAGAAGAGCAATTCTTGTAGTTGATGTTCCTATCACACTTGGCAGGCTGGACTGCGCCTCCATCATTGGAGTTTGACTTGGGAAAGAAATTTTCTCAACCTGAAATTATCAGTTGACAGTTCCTGTTAAAAAATAGTCAATCTACAAAATCAATCTCCGTGGTCCTTTGAGACTAGCATCTCATAGACCTTTGGCTATGAAAACTAGAATGCTTTGTGCAAAAATTGTTTGGGCCATCTTGAACATAGTACTAGGGACAATTGAGATGCCACCGTTGAAGAACACCATGGTAAGAGTTCCTTATGTCATGCCATTTTGCACTTGACAGCGTGAGACTCAAATGTGCTCCTTTCCAATAACACTGCCGAATGCTTATACCATTACAAATATGTAACCAGAGTAGCTTACTGAGTTGGAGTTCTTAATATGAATTATTTTAAGAAATGCCTCCAAGTTTTACGGGTGGTAGACTACCTTGTATTCAGACACGGGAAGGTGATATTCAATCATTAATCTTTGAATTGGAATTAGGTGTTGAGACATTCTATGATGATAAAGAGGCAACTATTTTGGCATGAGTAGAGACATGAAACAATGTGATGTCACTCTATTGTAAATATAGGGAGCATGAAATAAGGAACTCATTACATGAATTTCCATTATTCTCCTATAAAAAGAGGTTACAGAACATATAAAAGGTTCTGCTTGGAAACAACTCAACTGATAATGCAATTAATGCTAAATATATGGAGGAAACTTGCATGTTCCACAACTCGAAGAAGTGGTGTGCAACATATATTAGTTCAAATCCATACTGCTCTTATGCCAGAAAAGAGAAGAAAAAACAGAACCCTGAAAGTGCAAAGTGGTCATGATTAGACGTAAGACAGGAATAAAATGGCATTTCTGCTCAAAAGAAATAGGTGCTTGATTTATTTAGTTATTTAAGAATGATAAATGATATGCCTTTCAGTTGATAGAACTTTAAAGTGTTAGCCTGATAAAATTATAGTTATTTGATGAAGTCTTTTGAAATTTGAACCACAAAGTGGGATCATAGCAGAAGTTAGCTCATGAAAAATGACCAAGGATCTACAGCATCCAATCAAAATATGCATGCAAGAGAATTTGGCTTATCTTGGTCTCGGCGACATTTAATTATCTTTGAATGGAAGTATTGTCATGTTAATCCTATTTATGACTATGTTATGCATTAATGAAACAATCACCTAATTCAATAATAACACAGCTAGATAGTGTCAGGAGTATTTAGAAAGCGAGTGAGAGGCTCGGACACATCTATCAATAGGTTGTACCAATCATATATAGATGAAGTACAGAGACTATGGTTACATATTTACTCATTAATACATAAAGGTACAGAGATTGTTATTGGGTACACATTTACTGCATGTAAGTGCCAAACAGAGGAAACATCATACCTGTGTGCGCTTAGTGTTAGTAAATGATTGACGGGAATTTCCATAGGCAGCTAGGGACCAACCAACCTCCCACCCATGTTCAATTGAACTAGACGAACCTTCAACTAGGGACTGGACAGCAGCAGATGACACAGGGATGTCAACCTTCAGCAAGAACACCAAATAGACGGTGTCAAGTGCAACTTTTACGTTAGATCAGTAACAAAATAGCGACAAAGAAGAACACCAGCCATAAAAGTGATCAGTTAACCCATGCTAAAAACTAGGATAAAGTTCAAAACTAGGTATTCCTTCTCCATTTTATACGGCACACTTTCCTTTTTAGTATGTTCCAAAAAGAATAGAACCCTTCTCTATTTGGAATATCTTAAAACTTTAAACTTCCCACTTTACCTTAATGACATGCTCTTATAGCCATAGAAGTGTTATGAAATGTTTAAAACCACAACTTCTAAAGGTAATTTGGTATGTGTCAAAATCTTTTGTGCACGGGCACAAAACACCAGATGACATCAAACTAGAATTTATATGCATGCATCAAAATGAGAGCACTTATCAATTCAATATTGCAAATAAAAAACATATATAAGATAAAGTAACAGGTTTTATGATAATCAGCATTCAGATTACAAAATCCTTTCAGTCTCCTACTAAATCCTACCACTCTTAGGAGTTCTGCAGGTAGCCAGTTCAAACCCTCTTTGTTGGTCACTTTGATATCATTTTGCAATGTATTTCCTCCCTGTGAACCACGAGCAGGACATCCAATGTCAATTTAATATATCAATGAACCTAAAAAACGTATTTTCTTCCGTAGGCTCAAATAAATACCTCCCACAGTATATCAATTTGAGCACCAGGAATCAGCTCCGGCTTATCCTGCAAGATGGTACATTGTAAAAGAATTATGAAAAAGCATAACGACAAAGAAATAATCATGTTGTTCCATTTTATACTACATCCATTCAAAAACCTACCTTTCTATACATAGAATTTTTTTAATCTTGTAATTCTCATTTTGCACTTAATGGCATGCTCTTATAGGAATTGACATGGCATGCTAAAGACAACTAGATAACTTCTTACACATGTAATTAAATATGTGACAAAAGTGGTTCTTTCTTTATTAAACTCCTTCTCCAATCAAACACCATCATATAAAGTGAAACCAAACAGAGGGAGTAATTATCAACTGAAAGAAGACTAAAGATCCAAACCTTTGATATGTCCCCTCTATCCTGTTGTACAACAAAAGGCTCAATAACAGAAGCAACTGTTAAAACCAAGAAGTGACCTCCAAAAGAGTGCAACTTGCTTTCACCTTGAATCTGCTTAGACACTGAAGCATTAACAAAGGAACTGGGCAAAAGCATCCCAGATGCTGATAGTGTCGTCTTCCCAGAACTACACCACAAAATTACAACCCAAATTTAAAACTTTCAGTTCAAAACACATAACATAAACAACTATAATATAGAGACAGAGAGAGCTATGTAAAATCACTTACTTGTACAGGTGGAAAGCATGTTTTCGCATTTTTAGGCCTTTAGGGTCCTTCAAGAAGAAGAATTTATTTGTATTTTTTCAAAAATTAATTAGTAGAATAAGCAAAGTGATTGAAAATTACAGTATCTTGGCTTAAGAAAAGGGACTCACTGGGCCTTGAATTCTGACCATGACGGCATAATTGCGGGCAACATCAACCACTTCAGGAAGACCCATGACAAGAATAATTTAGGGGTCTGCTGCCGCTGGGAACTTAAGAATCGGAGTTTATTATGGTAATAATTTGGTGAATCCAAACATGGTTGCCGGGAAGCGATGGCTGACCACGGCAGTTGGATTGCGGTTCACCACTTTCGAGGCAAGCGAAACTATCAGCTTTTTTACTAAGTATTAAATATTTATTTACTTATTTGTCCTGTTTCTGGTTTTTCCCTTTTCTTTTTGTTTTTGTATCTTTCAGGTTGACTAGAGTGGAATCGCAGGGAAAATGTTTTCCCCCCTTTTCTATGTGTTTTTTTTCTTGTTGGTGCATGAACTTGAATTACAGGGCAAATTCACCCACTACCACTTGCTAGGCGTTTGCACATAAGAAATATAAAATTTTAAAAAAATTGAAGTTAAGTTGAAAAAATATATTTGAAAATTAATATTATGTTTAGATATGCATTTCGTTTAAAATATATTGAAACTTTGTAAGGAAAAATATTGTTTACTTGAAAAAGTAATAAAAATAATTTTTCAAACTTAAAACTCATCTTCAAAAATCGATCCAATGCATAATCAAACAATATTTTGAAAATTAGTTTCGAAAAAAAGAAAAAAAAAATTAAGTCCAAATGGGTACTTGAGTAGTTTATAGTTTTTCCTCTTTTATTTTCTTGTTCTTATTTATGATTCATCTCGAAAAAATATGAAAAAACCGTTGTGTTTGGTAAGGAGACATTATTTTCTGAAAATATCTCTCAATTTTCTCATATTCAATTGCCTAAAATATTTTACATAAAATAAAGTATTTTTTCTTTAAATAAAGAAAAAATGACTTCTCTAGCAAAGGGATGGAAGTTATGGGAAATTATTTTTCAAAAATCTTCCGTGATATTTCCAACGCATGATTACATATTGTTTTTAAATTTTGTGTAGAGAAATTTTCACGCAAAAATAAAACATACAAAACAAGCATGATTACGTACTTTAATTTTGATGAATACATTAAACATGCAATTTCTTACCCAATTCGCAAAATGGTTAATTGAAAGATGGAAGAGTTTTGCCTTTTTTAAGGAGCAAAGTTAAAATCTTTAGACGAACGGGACAAATGTGAATATGTGAAAATTTGGATTCTGGCAGCACTATATTCATAAGCTTATTATATCAAGTTGAGTAAAACTCACTTTACCTCCTTAACCTTTATAGGTTGGGAAAGGATGCCCCTCACCTTTTAAATGTGAAATAGAACCTCCTCATGCATTCTTTTTTCAATTAGGCTTTCTTTTTCTTCTTCTTTTTTTTCAAAAAAAAAAATACTGTAATCTATAAAAGTAAAAAGTCAAAAAAATATTTTTCGGATGGAATATATTTGGCACTAAGAAATATTTTTGGCGTTGGAAAAACTTTGGTTGCACAAATTCTAGTAATTTATTTTTACGTAAAATTTTGGATTAGTGGCTTTAGAATCTGGGAAAAACCTAAACTCATCTCAACACGAGACAAACTTTTCTAGGTGAGTTACCATTTGAGTGATCATTACTCAAATGGTCACTCAACTATCCCAAATTATCTCCTAAAGTCACTTTACTTTCGTTTGTAATAACAAAGTCACTGAACTATGCATATTGCACTCAGAAGGTCACTCAACTAAATTTTCCAAATTTTGGATTGCCAAATACCTATTTTACCCTCTAAATTATAAACATTTATCTTCTTTTTAAAAAAAACTTTTTAATATTATGATTTTCTCTTTTAATTTATATTATGGACTTACCTATAAAAATAAATATTATTTATAAATTAAAAAATAGAAAGTATTCAAGCATATATAATGCTGGAATAACAAAATAATGAGCATAGTAAAAAAATAATTAGAATAATATGTTAGTAAAAATAATTTTAGTATTAACAACAAAAATTCAAAATTTATTTACACAATTCAGAATGAATAAAAATAAAGGTTGTAAATATATATTCCATGCACGTAATATAAAAATAATTATTTAAATAAAGGTATTTTATAATATACATTATATATTCTTAAAAATTATGCTCAATTATATTATTATATTTCTACCAACTTTCCGACAACACAAAGTTATATCACTGAAAAACAGAGGAACTATCTGTATATGGTAAAATATGTTATGTTAAGTCGTGCATGGAATATATATAATATAATTGAGCATAATTTTCAAGAATATATAATGTATATTATAAAAATATTTTTATTTAAATAATTATTTTTATATTACGTGCATGGAATATATATTTTACGCTATTTATTTTCTTTCATTCTGAATTGTGCAAATAAATTTTTGAATTTTTGGTTTTAATACTAAAATTATTATTACTAACATATTATTCTAATTATTTTTTTACTATGTTCATTATTTTGTTATTCCAGCATTATATATGCTTAAATACTTTCTATTTTTTTAATTTATAAATAATATTTATTTATTCTATAGGTAAGTCCATAATATAAATTAAAAGAGAAAATCATAATATTAAAAACTTTTTTTCAAAAAAAGAAGATAAATATTTATAATTTAGAGGGTAAAATAGGTATTTGACAATCTAAAATCTGGAAAATCTAGTTGAGTGACCTTCTGAGTGCAATATGCATAGTTTAGTGACTTTGTTGTTACAAACGAAAGTAAAGTGACTTAAGGAGATAATTTGAGATAGTTGAGTGACCATTTGAGTAATTGACTCTTTTTACTTGTGTACAAATTTTAATTTTTATATATTTATATAAATATAATTTTAATATAACATTGTTTGCCAGATTTCATGTTTCAAAAGGACAAAGTATAAATACTAAAATGCTACAATATGAATAGAGTGAATCGTTTTATCATTGAGAAACCATGGTTACTGCTCAATAACAGTGGGGTATATCTTCAAAATCAACTTCTTGCTTAATATGAGAGATTCTCGCATCTATCTCATGGGTATTATATGTCTTTTACTTTTTTATTTTTACTCTAAGAATATTTTCATTATAGTTTTCAAGTAAGTAATTTTCCAACTTTCCAATCATGCGTCTTCTTCCTCTTCGTCGATCATCATGAAGGAATTCATATCTTTTCAATGCAACAACAAGAAAATGCGACAGCAAGAACTTTCTAATCCTATGTCTTATTATATAGTACATTTTTCTGTTGATGCATCTTTTATTAGTGTCACTTTAATTTGTTGACCTAAAGTTTTGATACGCATCAGATTATCAGTTGTTGTTTAGCGTCTAATGACATTGTGTTCGATTGTCCTTTGTCTCACTTTCATCTAGAAGGAGCAACAACACAGAAGATTGTCCTAAGAATTTTAGTCACACTTCTATATTTAATCAAGGTTAATTAAAAATCAAGAATAAATACGGAGTTGTTTTTCAGAAGAAAAAAAAAGGGAAGAAGAAAAAGAAAACCTAATCGGAAAAGAATACATAAGGGATTTCCCTTTCTCATTCAAAAGGTGAGGGGGTGTTATTTCCCAACATATAAAGGTTAAGGGGGTAAACTGGTTTTACTCTATCAAATTCAAATTAGTTAGTAACTTTAGCCATTTTCATTTATATATCTGATCAAGTACAATCCTCATTTGCCCTTTTTTTTTTGTAGTAGTAGTAATAGTAGTATAAACCCAAAATATAAATAAAAAATAAATAAAAAAATTGCAAGCAAGTTATGCTCAATTTTTTGCTTCTAAGCCGAATTTGAAAATTCAAATATGTAATTAAAATTAAAAAATAAGTTTAACAAAATATTAGTTCCTATGTGGTTATTCAGCAACCAAAGTGCAACAATGAAACTGCAAAGATAACGACTTAAATATGTGGTAATCACGAATGCTATTGGGCAATTGATTTTTCACATCTCATGTTAACTACGTGAATAAAATCCCTCGTGATACGTCTATTTAATAAAAACAATTGCAGTAGTTACGACTTACTATTATTTGTTTCATTGATACTTTATTATTTTTATTATGATTGACTTAAAATAAGCAGCTTATACCATAAAAAATTCAACAATCACAATCATCATATTTGTTTTGAAATGTTGCGTTGTTTAGAACAAAAAATCAGATAATTTTTCTATTTCTTTTTTATTTGAGTATAAACTACAGATATGATATTGGACATTGGAGTCAAATAACCCCTTATTTGATTTTATCACAATAGTATAGTTGATACGAGATAAGATATTTTTGAAATTAAATATATCTATATACAAATTATACATAATTAGTCATTAGTTCTTTACTAATGACCTTCTCCGTAAGTTCCTGCAAGTGTACCAAAGCACAAATTTTAATGAAACATTAATAAATTCTATTTATTTTTTGGTTAGAAATGATGTATTGTTTTGTACAAAATAAAGTTTGTAGATATTTTTTTATTTTTAATTGATTACAAACTATGATAATATAATATCTTACTTGTCACAGCCTAAATTTATTAGACCGTTATGGCGCCGAGCGCCGCCATTAGGAAAGCCAACAATGAACTAACCACGTGATTTCTCTTTTCAAAAGATTTTCAAGTAATTAAACTTTTCTTAGTTTAAAAGGTTTAAGAAATAATAGATTTAAAATAAATAACACGAAAGCAACTGAGTGTAATCATAATCATAGAATAAACCAAAACCACAAGTCTAGTAGTGTGTGTCAGGACCTGGTGTCACAAGTGTATGAGCATTCTAGTAGAATATACGAAAGAGAGTACTAGTCTACTGTCTGAAGTGAAATAGATAGAAAAATATAGGCAAAAGTAAGACTCTGACTGCTGCAAAACGGCTTAGAAGGTAGCTCATTGTGAAGTCTCGAAGTGGTACTCAAGTGTGCACGTCGGACTGATATCCATGCACCTGCCTCAGATCCTGCACATTAAGTGCAGAAGTGTAGCGTGAGTACATAAACAATATGTACCCAGTAAGTATCTAGTCTAACCTCGAAGAAGTAGTGATGAGGAGTCGACTTCGACACTTACTATGGGCCAACAATATAATAATATGAAGTTCTAATTAAACATGATATATAAAAATAATGATAGAACTCAGAGCAAGAATAAATAAACAATCCTTTTATCGTAAGTAAGAACCAAGTCATTTCCCTCATCTAACCATTTAACCTCTCAAGCCAATGAAACAATATTAAATATAATAGGGTTTTCGATATCATTACGCTCGAATTATGCCGAGGACGTACGGTCTGATCCAAATATACATATACATATAATGTGCACTGCCGAGGGTCGAACGGCACGAACCATAGATGCATCTATTAACCTGCCGAGGCGAATGGCCCACACCCATGAGAGTAATGAAAATTTACCCCGGTCGCGAAATATACTTGAGACGTGGTTGAATATAGATTTCTCAAGCTATTATAATATCCCTCAATTCTTTTCAAAGTAAGAAATTCAACTAGAAGCTTTTAAATTCTCAAAATCCTCAACTTCAACTCTATTCAAGACAATTAATAAGCATAATCAAATAACGGTACCAACAAAGCATGGTGTAAATCTTAAACTACCAGGACATAAGCATGAATAGTAGCTACGTATGGACTCTCATCACCTCGTGTGTACGTAGCCCTCACAAATAGAAGCACATATTAATTTAGTTCACCTATGGGGTTAATTCCCTCTTACAAGGTTAGAAAAGAGACTTACCTCGTCTCAAAGCCTACTTTCCGGTCCAAGATTGTGCCCAAATCCCCAAATTCAATGCCAAGGACTCGAAACTAATCAAATGTTATATAAAATAATCAATACATGCTCAAAAGTTCATATCCCAGCTATCAAAGTGATTGCCCAAGCATATTTGAAGAATCCCTAAAATTCACCCCCAGGCCCACGTGCCCGGATTCCGGAAGTTTTTGAAGAAAGTGCTTACCCATAACCTCATGAAGTCAAATATATGATTTTTATCAAATTCCATAACCATTTTCGTGGTCATATTTCATTTTTATCCAATACTTAGGTTTTCATCTAAATCTTTAATTTCACCAATTTTTACATGTTAATCTACTCATAATCTATGTATTTAACTCATGTTGTATAGAAATTACTTACCTCAAAGTGCTAGGTGAAACCCCCTTCCAAGAGCTCCAAAAATCGCACAAGAGTGAAAGAAAATGAGCTAAATGGCCTAAGTCCTGCATTTAATAAAGATGTGCACAGGTCACATTTGCGACATCTAGTTCGCAAATGCGATAAAGTCATCGCAAATGCGAACCTGGGCTCCCACTGCCAAGGTCGCAAATGCGACCAAGGACTCACAAATACGAACCCTATCAAGGTCGCAAATACGACTGGAATCTCGCAATTGCGAGCTCTGCCCAGATTAGGTTCTCTTCGCAATCGCAAAGGAAATCTCGCAAATGCGAACAAATTCATGCATTTGCGATACCTGCAACACCAGCACAGAAACACCAAAAATTTGAAGCTTTTCTCATCCTTTCGAACGTCCAAAACTCACCCGAGCCTTCGGGGCTACACACCAAACATGCACACAAGTCTAACAACATCATACGAATTCACTCGCGCGATCGAAACACCGAAATAACATCAAAATCATGAATCAGACGCCAAAATGCATGGATTAACTCATGAACTCAAAAACTTCTAAAAATACTTCCACGCATCCGATTCCTATCAAAGCAACTCGGAATGACCCCAAATTTTGCGTGCAAGTCTTAAATGATATTACAGAACTATTTCCGGTCTCGAAATCCTATTTGGACCTCGATAACACCAACACCTACTCTAAAACTAATTTAAAGAACTTCAAAAGCCTTTAAGGAACCAACTTTCACTATTAGGCACTGAAACGCTCCCGGGTCATCCAAAATCCGATCCGAACATATGTCAAAGTGATCAGCTCCAATCCTAAATCACTATATAATGGCTAGGAGTGGTCGATGCAGCTTTTACCCGAAGGGTCGGGATCGATTTCCACAGGGAGTTAATATTGGTTGGGAGTTGGGTTTCTATCTAATCTAGCTATGCATGTTGCTTTTAGTTGCACTTCTAACCATGTTTGAATTTGTTACTATTCAACTTTTAATGCTATTGATTTCTGAAAATAAACTAAGTACAATGTTTTTGTAAAGTTTTCTCAAGTGATAAAAAGCACTAGGGAAATGACTTACACCTAGGTGAGTATCTAATGGGATCTAAAATTTAGGACAAGCTTGTTATATTTGGGGTCGTGATATAACTATTACATAAAATTACTCACTCTATACCTCTCGGTAGTTTGAGTGACTTTGCCCTAATTGGCTTTCTCAAGCCCAATTGGGTGTTCAAACAATGCAAGTAAAATTGGCTCAAGTCAGGTATTACTATCTCTAGGTTTAACCCTTTAATTGAGGCTATCAATCTCTTGAGTGCACCCAAATTCCTTGTTAGCCTAGTTTTCCTAGACTTAGTCTCTCTTTCTCAAGAAGAGACTAAGTCATAAAGGCATGTATCAGTGTTTGCAACCACCAATTCTACAATCAAAGCATGAATCAAGCTAAATATCATAAACAATTAAGCCCTAAAATAGAAGACCTATTAAATACCCACACTAGAGTTGGGTCACAACCCTAGCTAATGGGTTTAGCTACTCATAATCAAGGTAAAAATCAAAGATGAAGATGAAATATAAGCCATAAAAGTTGATTACAAGAATAAAATCTAAGAATAATAGCTAAAGCTACTCTAAAATTACTCAAAGTGGTAAAATACGGCTGTTCACGAGCTCCCTGATACAAAAGATAACCGAAAAATGTGAATAAGATCTATTTATACACATCTGAAATTACTGGACAAAAATACCCATACGGCAGTTCCGCTGTAAACGTAATAATGGGCGCCTCAGTGCATTGACTTTCGCGTCCGCGCAAAAGCAGGCGCAGACCATGTTTCTTCTTTTTTGTGCTTGGTCTAGAATTGATTTTGCAGGGAGCGTAAAAATGACCGCCTCAGCATTAGCATCAACCGCAGCCGCGCAATTTAGACGTGGACCGCGCTCCTCAGTTAGGCTCACTTTGTAGGGTTTCTGAACCTTGATTGATGCTCTTAGCGGAATTTGCACCACGTCGCATCAGGTATTCCGCTGCCGCGCTATATCACCGCGGTCAACTATATCTGTTGTACCCAAAAATACCTTTTCTGAATCTCAATTCCGCGGACATCGTAATTGTGGCCGCCCCAGGGTGGACCTTCCGTGACCGCTATTTTCCTTTGCGGTCAGTGCTTTTATCTCAGCTTTGAACTTGTGCAGATTTAACTCCTTCATGAGTTGGTTATGGCTTTCTTGCCTCATTTTGACCAAACCCTGCAAACAAGCACAATAAGTCAGTTTTCGGGAATACTTTTATACATTTTTTATCCAAAACCTAAGCAAAAGAGAGCATAAGATAGGCTAAAATCCGTAGTTATCACCAAGTCCGAAATCATCATACGAACCTATGAGAACCGTCAAATCCCGATTCCAAGGTCGTTTGCTCAAAACGTTGACCGAAGTCAAACTTAGCCTTTTTATCCAACTTTAAGGAACCAAGTGTTCCGATTTCAACCTGAACCCTTTTAAATAGAACTAACCATCCCCACAAGTCATTAAATAGTAAAAACACATACGGGAAGTCTTATTTAGGGAAACGGGGTTCTAGAAAGCAAAATGACCGGTCGGGTCGTTACATTCTCCACTTCTTAAACAAATGTTTGTCCTCGAACGGGTCTAGAATCATACCTGGAGTGCTGAATAAATGTAGATATCTGCTCCGCATGTCCTCCTCGGACTCCCAAATCGCCTCCTAGACTGGTTGGCCCCTCCACTAAACCTTTACCGCGAAAATCCTCTGGGATCTCAACTGGCGAACCTGCCTATCAACAATGGAAACTAGCTCCTCCTCATAACTCTGACTCTCATCTAACTGAATCGTGCTGAAATCTAACACATGTGACAAGTCAACATGATACATCCGGAGCATAGACATGTGGAAAACCGAATGAAATTCCGATAGACTAGGAGGTAAACCAAGCTCATAATCAACCTTTCCAACTCATCTCAACACCTCAAATGGGTCTATAAATCCTGGGCTCAACTTGCCCTTCTTCCCGAACCTCATAATCCCCTTCATCGGCCAGACTTTCAAGAGAACCTGTTCGCTCATCATAAATGATACATCATGCGCCTTCCGATCCGCGTAACTCTTATGTCTGGAATGTGCTGTGCGAAGTCGCTCCGGAATCAACTTTACCTTTTCCAAGGCATCCTTCAGCAAATCAGTACCATATAACTTAGCCTCGCCGGGCTCAAACCACCTGATGGGAAAATGACATCGTTGACCATATAAAGCCTCAAATGGAGCCATCTCGATGTTGGACTGATAAATGTTGATGTATGCAAACTCGGCCAAGGGCAATAATCGATCCCGTGGTCCTCCAAAGTCAATCACACATGCTCTAAGCATGTCCTCCAAGATCTGAACTGTCGGCTCCGACTGCCTGTCGGTTTGTGGATGAAATGTTGTGTTGAGCTCTATATGGGTCCCCAACTCTGTACTACTCTCCAGAAATACGAAGTAAACTGAGGACCTCTATCTGATATGATGGAAATAGGAACACCATGCAACCGAACTATCTCATGAATATTAATCTAGGCCAATTTCTCTGAAGTATACATAGTCACAATCGGAATGAAGTGTGCCGACTTGGTCAATCTGTCAATAATGACCCAAACTGCATCAAACTTCCGCAAAGTCCGTGGTAACCCAACTATGAAGTCCATAGTAATGCGCTCCCACTTCCACTCAAGTATAGTCATCTGCTGGAGTAGGCCACCAGGCCTTTGGTGCTCATACTTAACCTGCTGGCAATTTAGACATCTACCTACATACTCAACTATGTCTTTCTTCATCCACCGCCACTAATAATGTTGCCTCAGGTCGCGATACATATTCGTAGCACCTGGATGAATGGAATATCGAGAACTGTGTGCCTACTCTAAAAACCTCTCCCTCAAGACATCGACATTAGGAATGGAATATCGAGAACTGTGTGCCTCCTCTAGAAACCTCTCCCTCAAGACATCAACATTATGAACACATAGACGACCCTAGAGTCACAGAACACCATCCTCACCAATAGAAACCTCATTGGCACCACCCTGTAGTACCGTCTCTCTAAGAACCATCAAGTGTGGATCATCAAACTGTCGAGCCTTGATTTGCTTCAATAATGAAGACTGGGCAATGCCGCATGCAAGAACTCGGCTGGGCTCTGAAATATCCAACCTCACAAGTCAGTTAGCCAAGGACTGAATGTCCAAAGCTAGTGGCCTTTCCTCCGCTGAAATGAATGCCAAGCTACCCATACTCTCTGTCTTTCTTCTCAAGGCATCCGCGACCACATTCGCCTTGCCCTAATGATAAAGAATGGTCATATCATAATCCTTCAGTAACTCAAGACATCTACGCTGCCTCAAATTGAGATCACTTTGCTTGAACAAATGCTGCAAGCTGCGATGATCAATGTAAACCTCACATAACACCCCATAAAGATAATGCCTCCATATCTTAAGAGCATGAACAATTGCAGCCAACTCCAAATCATGCACAGGATAATTCTTCTCATGGGGCTTCAACTGCGTGAATCATATGCAATAATTCGCCCCTCCTGCATCAATACACAACCTAAACCAATGAGTGAAGCGTCATAATACCTAGTATACATCCCCAAACCGGAAGGCAACACTAGAACTGGTGTTGTAGTGAAAAGTGTCTCGAGCTTCTGAAAGCTCGCCCCACAATTATCGGACCAACGGAACGGAGCACCTTTCTGGGTTAATCTAGTCAAAGGTGTTGCAATGGATGAGAAACCCTCCACAAAGCAGCGATAATAACTTGCTAATCCCAGGAAGCTCCTGATCTCAGTCGCCGAAGTGAGACGAGGCCAACTCTGAACTGCCTTAATCTTCTTGGGATCAACCTTAATACCCTCACCTGATACAACATGCCCCAAGAATACTACGGAATCTAGCCAAAACTCACACTTGGAGAACTTAGCATATAACTTCTGTTTCCGCAAAGTCTGAAGCACTACTCTCAAATGTTGCTCTTGCTCCTCCATGTTACGTGAGTAGATCAAAATGTCATCAATGAAGACAATGACAAACAAACCAATGTACAGCCTGAACACCATGTCAATCAAATCCATAAACGCCGATGGGGTGTTAGTCAAGCCGAAGGTCATCACTAGAAATTCATAATGAACATATCTAGTACAGAAAGCAGTCTTCGGATATCTGAGTCCTGAATCTTCAACTGATGATACCCCAATCTCAAGTTGATCTTAGAGAACACCCCAGCACCCTGCAACTGGTCAAAAAATCATCAATACGCGGTAACGAGTACTTGTTCTTAATGGTAGCTTTGTTCAACTGGCGGTAATCAATGCACATCCGCATAGTCCCATCTTTCTTCTTCGTAAATAACACTGATGCACCCCAATGTGATACACTTGGCCTAATGAACCCCTTTGTTAGCAATTCCTCAAGTTGATCTTTCAACTCCTTCAGCTCTTTCGAAGCCATACGGTATGGTGGGATAGATATAGGTTGGGTACTTGGAGCCAAGCCAATACAGAAATCGATATCACGATCTGGTGGCATGCCTGGAAGATCAGAAAGAAACACATCGGAGAACTCCCGAACTACTGGCACTGAATCAATCGCCGGAGTCTCTGTGGTGGTATCCCGAACATAAGCTAGATAAGCCAAATAACCTTTCTCGACCATATGTCGACCTTTCAGAAAAGAGATAACCCGACTAGATGTACTGACAGACAAACCCTTCCACTCCAATATAGGCAACTCTGGAATAACACGAATCGGACGCCAAAATGCATGGATTAACTCATGAACTCAAAAACTTCTAAAAATACTTCCGCGCGTCCGATTCCTATCAAATCAACTCGGAATGGCGTCAAATTTTGCGTGCAAGTCTTAAATGACATTACGGAACTATTCCTGATCTCGAAATCTCATTTGGACCTCGATAACACCAAAACCTACTCCAAACCAAATTTAAAGAATTTCAAAAACCTTTAAGGAACCAATATTAGGCGCCGAAATGCTCCCGAGTCATCCAAAACCCAATCCGAACATACGCCCAAGTCCGAAATCATCATACGAACCTATTAGACCGTCAAATCCAGATTCCGAGGTCGTTTGCTCAAAACATTGACCGAAGCTTAGCCTTTTTAGCCAACCTTAAGAAACTAAGTGTTCCGATATCAACCCGAACCCTTCCAAATCCCGAACTAATCATCCTCGCAAGTTATAAAATAGTAAAAGCATGTACGAAGGGAAACAAGGTTCTAGAAAACAAAACGGTTGGTCAGGTCGTTACAATACTAATAGTCTAGTATTAATACCCGCGCAATGTGCAGTCGATATTAAAAGAAATTCATCGTAATAAATTTTATATATAACAAATATGTAAATTTATCACTATTGAGTTTTAAAGCTCAACTATTTGTCTGCTTGCATTGTATTTAATCGATCCGGTTTCTCATATCAAAATTTTATTACTTATACTTTAAAAAAATTAACTTTATCACTATTGCATTTTAATGACATGAAAATACAAAACAAAAATATATAGTTTGTGATACAAATAATTTGAATTGAACAATTAAAAATACATAATAATGCATATTAATTAGATGAAAAATAAATTTATTGGCACCTCAAATAAAATTGCCAAATTTGTTTATACACTGCATTCATATCTTCATTCGTTATTTGTCTATCATCTATCATAGTAAAATCTTCAGCCCTTTCTATTTGTCAATCGTGAAAGAGCAATATAATATTGTGCTTTTGTTAATATTGCTTTCTTTAAAATCAATCCCGCGTGAGACAATAGTTTGTATTATGATAAGCTTCTTTTTGTTTTAGTTTGGATATTTTTTTTTGGGGGGGGGAGGGGGGGTTTCAACCTTACTTTTTTTTTTCTTTGACTAAATTATTTTCTCAACTTTGAATTTTTATGTTGTTACTACTACAAAATGCATTTATTTTTTTCATTATTATTTCTTTTTCGCCTGTTCTTCTGTTAATTTGTTTAATTTATTTTTTAGGATATCTATATATATTGTGTAATTCACAAAATTGTAATAAATACAAATCAAACTCTAGTATTGCTCTATAATAAATAGAAATTTAAAAATAGATGAATCAAAAAGATATGTCAAGCTTGAGATTAGTAAACACATGCATGAATAAAATCATATTTTTCACTTCGCACTTCATCTATACAGGAAAATAAGAAAGTTACCACAAATATATATATCGTAATTGTACTCTGAATATTGCTTAAATTGAGCAATTCAGTACTGTTATTAAAATAAAGCATAAAATTTTTGATACAAGCAGGACATTCAAAAAAAAGAGAGAAAACTTCAGGAATATTTCTTCTTCATATAGCGACCATCCACTTTCCTTAAAAAAGTTAAAATAATTTTTTTTTTTTTTTAGGTTTTCTCCTTTTAACCACTGTCTGAAAATTATGCATTGAGATCATCATCAATATTTCTCACATAGGATCCATTCTCCACGAAAGCATACTTTCGTATATTATGCAATAAGCCATATTCAAATCTACCACATAAAAATCTATTAATTTTTTAAAATAATTATTACCTTCGTATGATATGCAATAAGCAATTAAAATTTTCTTTTATTTATCCCTAAACTTTGAGATTTAATTATTAAAATTTTTGAATCAAAAATTTAATTTAAATTTTAATTCTATTATTTACAATTCTTTCATTATTTAATAGTTTCAGGTATTATATTTTAAGATTTTAGTTGTGTGATATTATGCATTGTATGACTTCTCTCATTATCATTAAAAATACTTTTTTTATATAATTTTAAATGGGTCTTATTCATCTATTATTTTACACTATTTTAGAAAAAAAAAATCTTTTTTCCCTTGCATATCGTTATTATATTATTCATTGTTTAATATTTTTGTCACATAAATTTTTATTATATTTTCACTTGAAATTAGCTAATTATCAACTCAATTTTTCCCATGTCTTATAATTTTTTTGGTTGACAATCTTATATATTAGCTAAACGAATGCCATAGATTCTTTTTTTAAATTTATTAGCTATTTAAAGTGGTCTAAGTATTCTTTACCTCTTTAATTAATTTAAGTCCACATGCCTTTCCGAAAATTTTCAACTGGATCTACCATAAAAAAAAAATTCAAGATCATTTTCTTGCTAGGAAAAGCAAGACGATAATGAGTATATATTTTAGAAATATTTATGCTAATGTGAATTTTACCTAGTTGGTCAGGTTTGCGATTTTTTGTATTTTTTTAACAAAAAAAATAAAGAAATATCAGCTTTTTTAGTGCGTTAAATTGTATATTTTTTAATCTTATTATAATTTGTGTCAGTATCTATCAACAAATATAAATAATAATCTCCTAAATTAAAATATATATATATATATATATATATATATATATATATATATATATATATATATATATATATATATATATTCGCTAATTTTACATGGTTATGACTAATTAATGCATAATTAAAATAGAAATATTCGCTAATTACAAAACCTAAGACGTTGATATGAAAGAAATTCAAATTCATATTTATTTATTTTTTGTTTGTCTAATTAAATTCTTGTAATAAATTGCATATAGAGATTTAATGTCCATTGGTGATTGGTCCACTCATCAAGTTCTTTGGCATGTCGATGAATATTGCTTGAAATCTTTTTATATATATCATATAAAAAAAATTAGTCTATTAAATAAACTCATCAAAGAAATGGCTAGGGTATATAGGCATAAGAGGCAAAATAAAATTTAACTTTGGTTTTAGTCATAATTTATTTACAGTTTTATAATATATTTATCACATTTTAAATTATTTTCAACAATGTTTTTGACTTCGTATAACCATCATTTCTATTTTTGACTTCCTATAACCATCATCAACATTTTTTCAATTCTGAAGTTTCTCTCAATTTATCCAATTTGCCTGTAAATTTATGTATCAATTTATTTTTTCATGTCCATTGACTTGATCTCTTTTCATAATAAAAAAATAAAGAATAATTTTATTTTCATTTTAATTTTAATAATAATTATAAAATTTATTAGTTGCACTTTGTCCGCCACTAAGAAATGACATTTAATTCATACCACCACTGTATAATTATACTTAAAGTACTTATTTGGTAATATAAACCTTTTTTGCTACAATAAATTTGGATAAAAGGTTACTTAAATATACATCAAATACTAATATTTAATTAAGAATATTATTCATATACTAAGATATTAAGTAAATTAATATGTATGTATCTATGCATTTAAATAACTAATTTTAGTGTATGTGCGTTGCACGTGTGTGCCACGTCAATTAATATATATATATATATATATATATATATATATATATATATATATATATATATATATATATAAACAAATTATTGGAAAAGAGCAATTTATATCAAAATAAATTAAATATTTGCTTAAGGAAATAATAGTAAAAGATAATGATTTTTTATTGATTTAAATTTTATATATTAAGACTTCTGATATGGTTAAAATAATGCATATTTGATAAATACAATTGACTTTAAAGTTCTAAATAAGTAAATTTTAGGAAAATTAACACATGATTTAATTATAGTTGTAAAACAATTTAATAAAATATAACTTAAACAACTAAGAAAATATTTTGGTAGGACAAGTTAAATAAAGGATCAAAATTGATCTTGCACGATAAAAATTTCCTTGTATAGCCACCAAAATTTTACACAAAAATTATACAATATTTTTTGTCCTTGGTTGAAAAGAAACTTACCCTTTACTTTTTTATATTCTCTTCTTTTTTTCTTAATATATTTTATCCTTATTTAGTTGATTTCGAACTCCTACATATTAGGTAATAATTAAAATTTTACTTGATTTTATTAGGAAAGTAACTTAAATTACATATTTATCCAATATGATACTTATTTTTAAAGGATAAAAAAAACGAACAACATTTCACTAAGGGCCTTGTGCCCTTAATATATTATTTCGCTAGTCTTAGAATACACGCGTTACGCGTGTATATCTTAGTAAGTACATAATTTTAAAATCACATAAATATTACATTAAAAATTTGTGTTTTGAGTTATAAATAAAAGTCAAAGAAAAAGTATAAGTTCCAAAGAAATGATACTTGTTTATCCTATTTAGCTAACTCAATAAAAGAAGAAGCAATAATAATAGAAGTCCTCAACCATCTTAGTTGATATTTTTAACTTAAAATTTATTCGAGATATATACTTTCGTTACTACAATTTCACAAGTTTTTCTCACAAGCAAAATATAAATGATTTTATTTCTTTAATAATCAATAAGAAATACTATAGCAGCATAAACCAACTCATACTTTTTTGTTTAGAATTTGGTCAAATAGGCTCGTATTAGACTGATAGGGGTGTTGAGCATAGAATAGTCAAAGCCACGCTTAAGCCCTAAGTATGGAGCAAAAACATATTAAGCGCTTCGTCTTGCTTAGCAAGCGCTTCAATATCCTCATCAAGGATTTAAGGACACACTTTTCCGAGCTAACGAGCGTAATACTAAAGAGGTGGCACTAAATAATTAATATTTTACTTTCTAATTTTTTGTCAATTTCTTTATTCATATATTTATCATTCATGTCTATAATTATTAGATTTAGGCTACCCATATATATTTATATTTTGTTGGGGGATATAATGGGACTTTTTCGTATATATATGAGATTTTAAACTTATTTATCCGATTTTTGTCTAAGCATTTATATTTATATAAAGTAACTAATTTTTTTTACATAATATATACAAATTCGGTCAAAATCTATAACTTATCTACAAATTAAATACATATTTTTTGTATGCCACTCAGCGCTTTTTTAGCCAGCATGTGTGCCGGCTTGTTCGCCTCCCTGAAAATGTGTTGTATTCCCTGAATCCTCACCTGCCTCATTAACAACCTGCACTCATGAATAATGTCATTTAGCATTATCATTCCATTATCCAAATAGTTAATGACATCGGTTGAATCTGTTTCTACTTCTAATTTAGTGAATCCTTGTCTAATGGCAGTCTGCAAACCAATCTTCAAGGCCATTAATTCTGCCTAAAGTGGTGTTGTTCCTGGGATGTTTTCATGAAAGCCAACTATCCATTGGCCATTTGTGTCTCTGAACACTCCACCAAATCCACAAAGCGATTGGTCTTCATTGAAAGAACCATCAATATTAAGCTTAATGAGTCCTCTAGGGGGTTTACTCCACGTAACGTTTATTGGAATTTTTACTGACGTTGTATTTTGTTTTTCAGTTATAAACTTAAACTCTACTGTTAAATTAATAGTACTTTTAAGGCTAGCTGAGTACGTATAGTTATTGTATAAATTGTTGTTTGTGTTAATCCAAATTGTCCATATGATAAAGGGAAATAGATCGTGCCATGTGATAATTGGGTTTTTAAAAGTAGAGTTATGGTCTCGAATATACGTTAGCCAACTATTGACACTATTCCAATTTTTGGGATCAATTCCTAAGTGTGACCACAATTGTCTAACTGCCATGCATTCCAAGAAGACATGTTTAATAGTTTCCGTATCAGTTTTACAAGTAGAACATATAGGATTAATGTTTATACCAATATGGTCTAAGAAGCATCTTGTTGGAAGTCTATTATGGTAGCATTTCCATAATAAAAATTTTAACTTGTTTGGGCACTTAGCTTTTCAAATCCACGTAAAATCCTTGTTGCATTCCATTTGACTGCCTAAGATGGAGTAGCATGATTTGCTCGTAAAGAGACCATCGGTGTTCAGCGACCAAATAGGTATATCATAGGATTTGTTTGTGGGGTGTGTAGTATTTATCTTCTTAATAATCCCTGTTTCAAGAGTCATTGAGAGCCTTTTTCTACACTCGACATACAAAATATATAATTTGTTTATGTCTTCTTTTTCTAGTTTTAATATGAAATTTCAACCAAAACCACATCGAATCTTCACCAAATTCTCTCAAAATTAAGATATAAACTCCAAAGGATATTTCCAATCATTTGTAACAGCACTCAATTCAATCAAAAAGTAATTTTGCAAATTTCGTTTTTCGAATTCAAAGCTTCTGCGTTTTCTAATGGATTAACTTAGTTTCCAATTCAATCTACTTGCTTTTGATTAATACTATTTTGTTTATTGATTCCAAAAAGCTAAAAGAAATAACGATCTTCTCTCATTCAAAAGTGATAATATTATTTAATATAAAAAAATAGAGAATAAAAAGAAAGAGAAAACATAATGGAATTGCTTGATGCCAAATCTCTTTGTTCTAGTTAAAGTATGGCTGAAATTGAGGAGAAAGAGGCCAATATTGATCTGTTAATTTATAATTTTAGCTTTGGGGTGAAAGAGGGAGAGAAAGTATGGAAGATTAGAATATAACACATTATTTTATATAAAATTCTTAATTTGTATATGCACTTGTAATTGAGTTAAAACCTCAATAGTGAAGGTAAATAAATTTTAAAATTAGTATAAATAAGTAAAAATCTTTTTTTTAAAATTTGTGCCTTTCTTCATTCATGTCCGCCAATATTGACCAAGCAGAAAATTAATAAAAAGTGTCCAGAAAAATAAAAAAAATTGGGATATTAAGGAATTTTGTTTTACACTCTTTCATAGGCATATTAAAGAATGAATTTTCTATGTGCTGTATTTTTCCTTTTTCCTTTTTAATGTACGAAAATTTTGACCTCTTTAATAAAAATAAAATAATGAGTTTCCTATATATTGTTTTATTCCTTTTTCCCTTATAAGTATGGAAATTTTGACCTCTTTAATAAGATATTAAATAATGAGTTTCTAATTATATATTGTCCTAATTTGTTCCTTTTTAACCTACGGAAATTTAGATTTTCCCACTAAGCTATGATATGAAGGGACCGTTCTACACTCTTTGTTAGAGTAAAATTAGGGATTCAAATTAAAGAAGGAGTTTACTTCTTCTTCTTTTCTTAACTATATTCCTTTTTATCGTACAACAATTTTGTTTTTTAAAAGAGTATTATATGTGTATTTATAATTGTGAGCACGTAATTTTTGCCTTATATGTATTACTCCAAAAAATTCAAAACAAAATAATTTCTGTCAGTGTTTGCAATTTTGGGGATTTTCGTGGCATTTTCTGGTAATTATTTGCATTTGTCGGTGCATTTTTTATTTTTATTTAATTTATGAAAATTGCAAAAATATGTTGCATTTGCATTTAGGATTTAATTTTACGTTTTAGGATTAATTGACAAATTAGTTATTTCATAAAAATGGGAAAAATCACAAAAAAATAGTTTATTTTGCACTTTTAATTTTAATTTTGAATTTTGGTAGTTTTTTCTTTAATTTGGTTTTTAATTATCTGTAGTAACAATTATTAGGGTTAATTAATTTAATGTGGAAGGATAATTTGGTTTAGGATTTCATTTAGGTTTTAATTTTAATTTTGGAAAAAGAAAACGAGTTTTTTAAAAAAAGGAAAAAAAAAAGAGAAAAATGAATTGCAAAAAAAAAAGGAAATAATGAAAAGGAAAATTTGAGCCAAAATCAATCCAAATCCCCAGCCCAAACCTACATCATCAGCCTACCCACCCCAATCACGCAGAAACCCGGCCCAAACCTGCCTCTACCCGGTCCATTCCCCCAACTAAGTGAAACGACGTCGTTTCATGGGCATCGGATCGGGACCGTCGAGGTTGATTGATCTAACGGACGAGAAGCCAGGGTCATTTGATATATTGATGTCCAAACGTTACCCTCCCCCCCAACTTTCGTCTCTCTCAAATCCCCTCAGAGAAATCCTAGAAGCCGCCGGGATTCCCCACCACCATTGATGGCGGCGCCGACGTCCAATCGCCACCAAACTTACACCAAACACTCCCCTCCTTCTCCTCTTTCCGAATCTACAAATCCCCGCCCTCGAATCAACCCAGAACGGCTCGAATCTGGTTTTGGAAAAAAATCCTAGCTGAGCCACCCCCAAATCCCCGGCCTCTGGTGGCGGCGCCACCTCCAAACGCCACCAAAATCACACCCTATAGTCTCCTCACTCCTCTCTGTCCAAATCTCAACTTGGTTTTCTTCGAATCCTCCGAGAACTTTTCGAATCTTGATCCGAAGAGAAGAATCCTAAATCCCAAAGTCCAAATCAACGGGCCCGTTTGAAGATTTAGGACCGTAATAGGCGTTATTCGTGTGTTTTTGCATGGAAACACACGATTAAGGGCTATTCCGGTCAGGAATTTGAAAAGCCCTTCAAAGTTTGTCGAATCGGCTCCTGGCTAGTGTTAGGTGTCTTTTTTGTTCGTTTTGTTTATTTATTTATCTTTTCTTTTGTGTTTCTGCTTCATCTCATCTTCTGGGTTTGTTTAGTTATTCCGGAGTGCTGTTATTCATGCATGATTAGTTCAGGATCCTTTCTTAATTAGTTAATCGTCTAACAGTTTAGTTAATTCTCTTCATTTGTGTCAGTTAGTAGTAATTTAGTTTAGGGTCTTAGTTTTGAAAATTGTTCCAGTACTTGGATGGTTCTGTCTTTCAGACGCTCATAGAATTTAGGGATATTAATGTACGAATTGGGCTTTAGTCTGTTGCTGACCCATTTGGCAAGTGTAGCCCGTTTAATTTGGTCTATGTCCTTGGGTCAATTTGACCCGTTTGGATTTCTTGAAGTAATTTTCAGAAGATAAAAGGGTAATTTGGTCAGTCTGCTTAAGGAATCTTGATGTAACTAACTGAGGGAAGCTTCTTGGAATCTGGGGTGGGGACTAATGTAAAAAATCTGATTTTTGGCTAGGCTTTTTAAGCTAAAACGAAAATCAGCAAAGGGGCAAAGTGCAAAGCTGAAGCTGCCCTAAGACTTGCCTATAAAGGCATCTTTTCTTCTGGGGCAAGGGAGATTATTTAGGGATTAAAAAACAAAAATACGAAAAAACCAAAAAGATCTGAAAAATCAGAGATATACCAGAAAAATTTATAAGAAAATACTATTCCATGGGAATTCTGTCAAAGATCTTAAGTTGTTCTTAGACTTCAAAGCAATTTCTGGAACTTTTGAATGTAAATGGCTTGACCTTGTGCTGGAAAAGCTTTGGGCTTTAGTTTGTTTGAAGTTTTCACTATTCCATTGATCTCTTGTTTGGTCTTCTAAAGGTTTTTTTAAAGTTTCGAAGCATTTTAGTGTATCTCAAGTCAAGTGTGAATTGATTTGGGTTTGGGAAACTAGTTCAAGGTTGGGTCCTGAGGTTGGTTGTGTGTCAACCTATGTTGAGTTGGGATTTTACTGGTCATTACTCCAATCTGTTCTGTGCTGCTTGCTGCTAGCTACTGATTCTTTGCTATTTTGGTTTCTGTCTTATTTACAGGTATTTCCCTCAAACTTTGGATGGAAATGAAGCCTGTTATGGCTATTTGTGTCGGAATCATGTAGTTTAAGTAGGAGAAACTGGCTGTTGACCTGCTCTGTTACGCGATCATCTTGGAAGCCTATTACATTTTGTCTTCATGTTTCTTCTAGGCTCACATAAGTTATTCAGTTTCTCATTATTGTTTTTATTTTAGATTCTTTTATGGTGTTATGTAAATGCTTCCCCTCCACTGACTTAGCTTAAATATTTGAAGGTCCCTGATCATACGTATGAGCAGTAGAGAACTACTGCAAAGAAATCTTAGTAACGTCGAAATGTTTCAGATCTATTATGGTTTGCTGAGGTTAATATTGTTGAATTGAGAGCATGCTGCTCAGTTTTCTCTAGCTAGCAATACATCTCAAGTTTTTCAAATTAAGGCTTGTTTATTGTTAGGAAGGAAGATTGTACATACTGTTGTTTTATTCTAAGGAGACTCGATATCGAGTCCTAAACCCTCCAGCTGTTGGCCTTGAGATCTGGCTTGGGCTTGTTTGGGCCCAAAGCTCATTTTCCTTGTGATATGGTCTCATGAGCCCAAGGCAAGCGTGGATCTAAGGTGCAAGCAAGATTAGATTATAAATTTAGTTGCTTCATGTTTAAATAATTAAAGAAGCAAAGATGTTAGTTAGTCACATGCTCAACGCAATTTTATGATCGGCGGTCAACAAATGTGTATAATTCTGAGTCCTTACGTGTGGTTTAGCGTTGGAATCTGCAGTTGGGCCATTAGCGTTGGCCTAATGTCTTCGGATGCGCTATAAATTGCGCTCAAGACCTCTGTTTCATTTGCGATTTGGGCTTATTGTTGATTTAGGCCTGATATTAATCGGATCTTATATTAGCAAAACGCTTAGTTAACATTTTAATCTTTATGAATCGAAGCACGCCGTTTAGCGAAATTTTCCATGGCCTTCACGAGTGTTATAATTTTAGAAAAAAATATGAAAAACGAACGTCGTAGTTTACCTTAAGCGCGTCAGTTATATAATTATCATGGTTATCAAAACCCGGGGGTGCATTTCATGTGACCCAGTCCTAATTTCCAACAAGGTTAAATAGAGCGTGCTGTAAACCACGGGTGCATTTCATGTGACGTGGCTTGCAATATGTTTTAAATAACCTGAATTAATTCTTTAAATAAGTAAAAGTAGTTTTCCAAAAGTTAAAAAATGCACATAGGTTTCCAAGATGTTTTAAAATCAGATAATAAGCCATTTATAACAGTTGAGCGACCGTGCTAGAACCACGAAACTCGGGAATGCCTAACACCTTCTCCCGGGTTAACAGAATTCCTTACTCGGATTTTTGATTCGCGGACTGTTATACAGAGTCACTATTTTCCTCGATTCAGGATTGGAACCGGTGATTTGGGACACCATAAATCTCCCAAGTGGCGACTCTGAATCTTTTAATAAATATAATCCCATTTCGATTGTCCTTTAATTGGAAAACTCCCTTTATTTAGACCCTTTCTGGGGGTGTAAGGTAAAAAGGAGGTGTGACAGCTCTGGCAACTCTGCTGGGGACTCGAACCCAGAATCTCTGGTTCAGGGTTCAAGAATTCGAGCTTAGAATAATTGTTATAGTTGGCTTTATCCATTATCTGAATTTGTTACATGATTTGGGCCTAATGTGCTAATTAATTGCTTTTACCGCTTTGATATTCCGTGAATTGTATATAAACTGTTGCGAAATCCTTCCTCTCTCTAAGTCTTCTAAATCATGAAGAAGTGTGTACTTCGTGTGACTTCTTTTTTGTTAGAGTCATATTCCAAATTTAGACAGAGGTTCGGACAAGTTGCAAACCCGGTGAAGCTTCTGTATTTTCGGTACGCTGCCCCCCCCCCGGCTCAAGCTGTCCACTCGGGTAAGCCAGATCTAGAACAATAAATCCAGGATTTAAACCTAGCAAAACACAGCTTCATGCCGGATCCCTAGTAGGAACGTTTGTTTGCATCATGTGCATTTTGACTTTGGAAACTCAACACATGGGTTGGGTCTGTCTAGGACAGGTGCACCCGAAACAAAAAGGCCATCCTGATGCATCCTACTTGCGCATTTATTTGCTTCGAATTTGCATGCTGACCGGCTTATAAACATTGGGAAAGGTTGAGGAAAAAGAAATGGCAGTATGAGGGTTAAAGAGAGTTAATCGCCTATTCTGAAAAAACCCAATGTCCAAATAGTGTCGAAACTCTGCCGAATTTTTGAGAAAATATAAAGAGGGAAGAAAGGGACAAAAGTTTTTTTGTTTTCAAAATAGATTGTTTTATTTACCAATGAAATGAAAAAAAAAGAAAAAAAAGAGAGAAAAAGTTTTTGTTTTCAAAAAATAGTTTTATTTGCCAATGAAATAAAAAGAGAGACTCTTATTTTCAAAAATAGTTTGTTTTATTTGCCCGAACTACGCCAGTTTGATTCTCACAGGGTGTAAGATACGTAGGCAACCCCCATCGGGTCCAACTTCTTTTTTGCAAAAATAGCCCAAAAGCCCAAAAATTTTACTTTGATTTGAAAATAATTAGGATGATGCCATTCTTGTCAGAAATAGCCGAATGTCCCTAAAAGGGCGCCGGAAGGCTGTTTTTGCTAGAACAGCCACTTTTGTCACTTTCAAAGGTTTTGGCCGGTTAGCTGACACAGCCTTAAAATCTTCGTTTTTGAAGTGCTGAAAGGCCGTGTTGGCAAGGCCGGATGTTCTATGGAAATTTTGGAAGTGGTCATTTCTCTTAAGTCAAAACGAGTCATGGTTTTCTTTTAAATTAAAATCACCTTAATAAATGTGCAGGATTAGCACAAATCAAAATGACCTTTCTCAGTCCGTGAAGAGATCCCTTTGGAGCTACATATGTGGTGGCATAATTTGGGGGACGACAGCAGAAAAGTTATGACAAAAGCACTGGGCGGTCTTATTGGGCTTTTGAAGGTCAAGCCCAGAAAAGACGTGATTGAGACCTTAATACCGTTTTGGGACCCAACACATAATGTATTCCACTTTGCGGATTTCAAGTTAACTCCTACGCTAGAAGAGATAGCAGGCTATGATGGTTCCGAAAGGAATCTCAGAAGTCAATACCCGGTAGCACCAAGAACAGTGACCCCCCACAAATTTTTGGACTTGTTAAGCATCAGTCGGGAGGTCCGAGATGGAAATTCGGCCAAAGGATTTTGTACTTTCTACTTTCTATACCGACGATACGGGAATCCACGTGGCTTCGAAATACCAGATGCTGGTCTTACTCATGCTGGGAATCAAGACAAGTGGGAAGCTCGGAGAGGATTAGCTTTCATAGTGGCGTTCCTGGGTATTTTGGTTTGCCCGAGAAAAGATGGGAACATAGAGATAGGATTAGTAGGGATAACTGACTTAATAGTGAAGAAGGCAAATGGGACTATAGTGCCGTTGATCTTGGCAGAAATTTACCGAGCTCTTACTCATTGTCGAGAAAGAGTAAAGTTCTTTGAAGGGTGCAATATGCTGTTACAAATATGGATGGAGGAACACCTTTGCCACCGTCCCGGATACTTGAATTGCGGTATGATTGGCCTCGAGTGCATCGAAAAACATGAAAAGCGAGTATAGGGTTATGAGTTTCTAGATGGTACGGAATCATGGCATGCTCATTTGATATTTTTGACCGCAAATAAGATCGAATGGACATTCAGATGGCTCTCGGTCAACGAAGTAATCTATATGTCGGCTGAGGTGTATTTTTTGCTGTTGATGGGTTTGCGGAGTATCCAACCTTATGCTCCATACAGAGTCTTGCGTCAGTTGGGCCGGTACCAGACCATCCCACACAATGAAGATTTGAGTCATCAAGTCATTGAGTTAGATCCAAAAGTTGCCTTCCCAGAAGAAAAAGTGCGTCGGGTTTGGCATCAGTGCAGATTCTTAGGGCCTAACACGCGAGTACAAGACCTATCCAGAGGCGAGGTGGAGCCCAGTTATATTGCTTGGTATGGTAAAAGATCCCGAGTTCAACATGAGCCTGACAGGCCCGCAAAGAGACCTCATGTCCAGCAATTCACCGACGGAGCTCAGATACAATAGGATTGGCTAACCGAAGAAAACGATTACAGGGCTACCATAAGCAAGTTGGAAAAGTAAGTCACAGAACTTCAATTCGAGAATAGCTTGCAAGTGGCGGCGGATGAAGGAGAAAAGAAAAAACTAGACAAAGAAAATGAGGCCCTTCGAGCTCAAATCCAGAAATTAAAAGTAGCAGCAGAAAATCCAGTCCGAAGTGACAGAGATGAAAAACTCATAGCTAACCTGAGGCAGAAAGTAAATGACTACAGTTTTGATTTGAATAAAGCAGAAAATGAATTAGCCAAGGCTCGAAAGCAATTGGCTAAAAACTCAGATGAACGAGTACGCTTGGTTAAGCAATTGAGAGAAAGGTACGAAGATGAGGTTGCAGGGTTAAAGAGAAGGGTCATCACTGCAGAAAACAAAATGATCAAACAGGCAAAAGACTTTAAAGTTGAAAGGGAACATTGTTATACAGCATTGGTGCAATTAGAAATAGATTTGCAACAACTTCAGGAGCAAAATCATGTGGCTGAGCAAACTTTGGAAGCCAAGGCCCAGCAGATTGGGCGTTTGTTACAAGAAAAGGGCTCCATAAGAGAGAGAATTAGAAGCATTGCCGACTACATCATTATGAAGTGCCACATCTGTGAGGATATGACTCGCACTACATTCTTTGTAGCGGTGATGACCTATGTTAAACAAATAATGAACGACTTGGACCGACTTCAAAGGGATCTTGCACATAGGCCCGTGGCGAGACCGAATGATGTCCCACGGGCACCAGGAGCTTTGATGTATTCGTGATTTTTCATTTGAGTCTGTATTTCCTTTTCTGTCGGAGTCTGTAAGTCATGTTGAGTTTGTATTTTCTTTCTGTTTTTGAGTCTGTATTTCTTCGGAGTATGACAACCCATTCTTGGAGTCTGTATTTCATCTTTGCATCGAAATCTGTTAGTCTTTTGGAATTTGTTAGTTTTGAGTTTGTAATGGAGGAATTTGTTGTTTTATTTTATGAAAACTGAAAATCCCAAAAAAAAAAAAGTTTTATTTCACACTTATCTACAAGAACTACGCGTGGTCCGATTCATGCGGGGTCATGATACGTAGGAAATCTCCGTAGGATTCGACCGCAACCAAATAAATAAATAAAAAACGAGAAAAGGGAAAGAAAATAAGCAGAAAAACAAGAGAGTGAAGAAAAGGAAATAGCGGAAAAACAAGAAAGAAAAATAGAAAATAAGAGAGAGTAAAAACAAAGAGTGAACAGAGGCAAGAATGAAAAGAAAGAAACGAAAAAGAAAGAAAAGGGGGAAGTTTGCAATTGTAAGAAAAGGCCGGGATAACGCATGCAACCGATCAAATACATAATAGAGACGGTTAACTGTTTAGGTGCATTCATGCCCAGTGTGCGGTTACCAATCTGTTAAAGCCTAATCGCTAACAAGGTTTTTTGTTTGATGTATTAAGTCCAGGCAGGTGGCTAGTTGACTGGCATTCTGGCAACTCACTCCTACAACACCCGATCAAAAGACAGGCTGAATATGGTCGACCAGGAACCGAAAACAAGTATTGTCGACCCATCGAAAGAGGTGGAAGAAATGGACGTTAATGCGATGAGGGAAGAAATGTATAAGTTGAAACAGCAGATGGCTGAAATGTACCAAGCTTGGGCAAAAGGGCATCCACCACCGGTTTATCCCGCCAATCCTGCTTATATCCCACCATCAGCCCAACCTCCGGAGCCTCTCACTGTGAACTCATCTCCAGTCTTCCCCCTCTACCAATAATGCCATGGCACCACTTCCCATACTTCTCAAGCTCCACCACCCAAACAAGTCATGTACCCTCCCCCACCAATTGCACCTGTTTTTGTGGCACCTCCACCTGCTACATTACACAGATCTTCCAATGAACCCCTATTTCAAACTCACGATAACTAGTACTATCCCCCTGAAACCACCTTCAAAGTTCCAGAACCATATCCTTACACTCCTCATCTTGATATCCCGGCAGAGACCAAGAAACCGCCCAAAAATCCCGAGCATGAAGAGATGATCAGAAAGGTTAAAGCTTAGAGCAATCGTTCCCAGACCATTTCCAGTATAATCTTGAAATCACCCCAGACCGTCTGTCACTGACGAAGATTGAGAAGAAGCCCGGTAAGAGTTTTAGAGAATATGGGTTCCGTTGGAGAGAGCAAGCAGCGAGGGTTGACCCCCCGATGAAAGAGAGCGAGATGGTTGATTATTTCTTGCAGGCTTTGGAGCTCACTTATTTTGGTCATTTGGTGTCAGCAGTGGGCAAGTCCTTTAATGAAGTTGTGAAAATGGGAGGCATGGTTGAGGAGGGACTCAAGTCCAATAAGATCATGAGTTATTCAGCAATCAAAGCAACCACCCAAGCCATTCAAAACGGTACTAGGGGTGTACTCGGAAAGAAGAAGAAAGAGGATGTTGCAACGATCGAGTCGACAGCTTGGGGTGGATCCAGGAACCTTCCACAATTCTACAACCAGCCTCGACCCTATCCCCAAACCTACCCCCACACTCCATATAGCTCACCACAACACTACTACCCACCGCCAGATCCCCATTTTTCTGTCTATCACGCACAAACCTATACCCAACCTCCCGCTCACGCGCAATGGCGTGCGCCAGCTCCACAGAGTCCCTACCAAGCTCCACAAAATACCTATCCACGCCCAAAAGCCTACAGAAATCCTCCTGGAACAGGTTTTCGACCTAATCAAGCCTTCAAGAATGAGAGGCTGCAGAAGCAGAAGACTTTTACTCCATTGGGAGAATCCTATACTAGTCTATTCCACAGGATGAGACAGTTGGGCATGTTGAATCCGATCGAAGCCAAACTGCCGAATCCCCTTCCCAGAAATCTTGATCGCTCGGTGAGTTGTGAGTATTGTTCAAGGGCCCCGGGCCATGACATAGAGAAATGCTGGAAACTAAAAACAGTTATACAAGAGCTCATTGATACTCATCGGATCGAGGTTCAGGCCCTAGAAGCACCAAATATCAACAAGAATCCATTGCCAGCTCACCATGAAACCCATATGATTGAGTTGATACACAAGGGATGGGAGGCTAAGAAACCCTCACAGACAGTGATGATGATCCGCTCCAGTGAAACCAGTTCAAAGGAAAAGGTAATCAGTGGGAAATCAGTGGTCCAGTTGAAAGGGGTAGACAATAAGCCAGTTGTGGTAGCCGGGAAAGGGTTGTCAAGTGCTGTCACAATGAAACCAGAGAAAGCTAAAGTGGTGGTACCAGGGGTTACAAGTAAACCTGTTGTGGTCGTGAAGGGTGCTCGCACAGAGCCTGTTATCATAAAACCGGTAACTCAATTACCGATAGTCAATAGCAAGGCGGTCCCGTGGAATTATGAACAAGTGAGAGTAACTTACCAGGGAAAAGAGGTTAAAGAAGAAGTGTGTGAGACCCATGGTTTGACTCGATCGGGGAGATGCTTTGCCCCCGAAGAGTTGAGAAAAGCTAAAATTTCCAAAGACAACCCACTGTTGGTGAAGAAAGCTGTGTCCGAGGAAGAAGTAGAGGAATTTTTGAAAAAGATGAAAGTGCAAGACTATTCCATTGTGGAGCAGTTGAGGAAAACACCGGCTCAGATTTCATTATTATCATTGTTGATCCATTCCGACGAGCACCGCCGGGCTTTGATGAAGATCTTAAACGAGGCTCACGTTCCTGACAAAATCTTAGTAAACCACTTGGAAAAGATAGCTAGCAAGATATTTGAGGTAAATAGAGTCACTTTTTCTGATGATGAGTTGCCCATGGAGGGTACCGAGCACAATAGAGCCCTTTATCTGACGGTGAAATGTGAAGATTCCATGGTTACTCGGGTACTGGTTGATAATGGGTCTAGTGCAAACATTTGTCCTCTCTCCACCCTGAACAAGTTGAAGGTGGATGATGAAAGAATTCACAAGAATAGTATCTGCGTTCGGGGATTCGACGGTGGAGGGAAGGATTCAGTCGGAGACATAGTGCTTGAGCTCACCATAGGGCCAGTTGAATTTACTATGGAATTCCAGGTGCTCGATGTGACTGTTTCTTACAATCTGTTGCTAGACGACCCTAGATTCATGCTGCCAAGGCAGTCCCGTCTACGCTACACCAAGTTGTCAAGTTTGAATGGGATCGACAGAAAATTGTTGTACACGGTGAAGATAATTTGTGTGTGCCCAATGATACCATTGTTCCGTTCATAGAGGTCGACGACGACAAGGGGGCGTGGGTTTATCAGGTTTTCGACACAATATCGGTGGAGAAAGTTTCAGAAGGAAAGTGCGTTCCGACTCCAAAGATGGCTGCGGCATCAGTCATGGTAGCCGTTGAAATGTTGAAAAATGGTTTCGTACCGGGCAAGAGTTTAGGTGCTTCTCTGCAAGGTATTGTGCAGCCAGTTTCTCTTCTAAAGAATCTGGATACTTTTAGTCTTGGGTTCAAGCCTACCGTTGTAGACGTGAGAAGAGCTAGAAAAATGAAAAAGAAAGCATGGGCACTGCCAAAGCCAATCCCGCGTTTGTCTAGGTCATTCGTCAGGCCGGGTACCAGAAAGCAACTGTTGTCAAAGGTCCCTGGACCACTGATTGGTGCCGATGGAGACTTGGAGAAGGGTTTCGAAAGGTTATTCGCCGAGGTTAACATGGTTCAGGATGGGGAAGGGTCCAGCAGGGCAGATGTGCAATTCGTGGGACCACGTGCAAAAGTCAACAACTGGGAAGCTACTCCTCTTCCTACCCGGAGGGAGTCTTGGTAGTGGGTTTTGATTTTCTTTTAGTTGTCTGGATTATTCCAGGGTCTGTAATTCAGATATTATGTTCCGTCCAGTTGGATGTGTTAAAACCCTGTTATCTTTATATTCAATGAAATGCAATTGTTCCTTTTCCTTCATTTCTTCTAATTTTATTTTTGTTTTCTTCTTTTGTATAGTTTTTTTTATGTTGATATCAATGACATTACATGCGTGAGGAATCTTTGGCCCAGTTTTAAAAGCCAATCTAACTCTGAAATAATAGTACAAGAAATTGAGTGTGATGACGAGTTGGAGTTTGAGGACGATGAGGCCTATGAAGAAATTAGTAAGGAACTAAGTCATTTTGAGGAAAAGCCCAAACCTAATTTGAATGACACAGAAGCAGTTAATCTGGGGGACCAAGAAAATGTTCGTAAAACTAAAATAAGTGTCCATCTGGAACCTCAACTCATGGAAGAGATCATTAAAGCACTGTTTGAATATAAAGACGTTTTTGCATGGTCCTATGACGACATGCCGGGTCTAAGCACTGATTTAGTGGTTCACAAGTTGCCCACGGACCCGGCATTCCCTCCTGTCAAGCAGAAGCTGAGAAAATTCAAGACGGATAGGAGTGTAAAAATCAAGGAAGAGGTCACCAAGCAGTTCGATGCCAAAGTCATTCGGGTCACCCGGTATCCCACCTGGTTAGCCAATGTTGTGCCTGTGCCAAAGAAGGATGGCAAGACCAGGGTGTGCGTTGATTATTGGGATCTCAACAAAGCAAGTCCGAAGGATAATTTTCCCCTGCCGAACATCCATATATTGATTGACAATTGTGCCAAACATGAGATTGGTTCTTTTGTGGATTGTTACGCGGGTTATCATCAAATCTTGATGGACGAGGAGGATGCAGAAAAGACGGCATTCATCATGCCGTGGGGAACGTACTGCTATTGGGTCATGCCATTCGGTTTGAAAAATGCTGGGGCAACCTACATGAGGGCAATGACAACAATATTCTATAATATGATACACCAGGAAATCGAGGTATACATGGATGATGTGATCGTGAAGTCTATAAAGTAGTCTGACCATGTCAGGGATCTGAAGAAGTTCTTCTGGAGGTTTCGCAGGTACAATCTCAAGCTTAATCCTGCAAAGTGTGCTTTTGAGGTACCGTCTGGAAAGTTGTTGGGGTTCGTAGTCAGTCGCCGGGGTATTGAATTGGACCCATCAAAAATCAAGGCCATCCAGGAATTGCCACCTCCGAAGAACAAGACCGAGGTGATGAGTTTGTTGGGGAGATTGAATTATATCAGCAGGTTCATCGCTCAGCTCACGACAACTTGTGAGCCTATCTTCAAGCTGTTAAAGAAAGACGCTGCTGTCAAGTGGACAGATGAATGTTAGGAGGCGTTTGATAAGATAAAGGGGTATTTGTCAAATCCACCCGTGTTGGTCCCGCCAGAACCATGGGGACCTTTGATTCTATATTTGACGGTATTGGACAATTCATTCGGCTGTGTATTGGGTCAACATGATATCACTGGCAGGAAGGAGCAGGCCATCTATTACCTCAGCAAGAAGTTCACATCCTACGAGGTTAAGTACACTCATCTTGAGAGGACATGTTGCGCCCTAACTTGGGTGGCACATAAGCTGAAACACTATTTGTCATCTTATACTACTTACCTCATATCTCGCTTGGATCCATTAAAGTATATATTTCAGAAGCCTATGCCCACAGGGAGGCTTGCAAAGTGGCATATCCTGCTCACAGAGTTTGACATTGTCTACTTAACTCAAATTGCAATGAAAGCACAGGCCTTGGCGGACCACTTGGCCAAGAACCCGGTTGATGAAGATTACGAACCTTTGAAAACTTATTTCCCTGATGAAGAGGTGATACACATTGATGAGTTGGAACAAGTCGAGAAGCCTGGATGGAAACTTTTCTTTGATGGAGCCGCAAACATGAAGGGCGTGGGGATAAGAGCAGTACTTATTTCTGAAATATGGCAACACTACCCTGTTACGGCTCAGCTTCGTTTTTACTGTACCAACAACATGGCTGAGTACGAGGCATGTATTCTGGGTTTGAGGTTAGTAGTGGATATGGATGTCTAGGAAATCTTGGTCTTGGGTGACTCGGACCTCATAGTGCACCAAATTCAGGGAGAATGGGAAACACGGGATTTGAAACTCATACCGTACAGATAATGTTTGCATGATCTTTGCCAACGATTTCAGTCGATAGAATTCAAGCATATCCCAAGGATCCATAATGAAGTTGTTGATGCTTTGGCTACTCTGGCGTCAATGTTACATCATCCAGATAAGGCTTATGTGGACCCTTTGCAGATTCAGGTCCGTGATTAGCACGCTTACTGTAATGTGGTGGAAGAAGAACTTGATGGGGAGACATGGTTCCATGATATCAAAGAATACATTAGGATGGAGGTATATCCGGTACAGGCCACTGGTGATCAGAAAAGAACAATTCGACGATTGGCAAGTGGATTTTTCTTTAGTGGAGGGGTATTATCCAAAAGAACTCCAGATCTTAGATTGTTAAGGTGCATAGATGCCAGACATGCCACAGTTATCATGACTGAGGTACACTCCGGAGTTTATGGACCGCATATAAGTGGGTACATTCTGGCAAAGAAGATTCTCCGAGCAGGTTACTACTGGCTCACTATGGAGCGGGATTGCATCAGTTTTTTGCGTAAATGTCATCAGTGCCAAGTGCATGGAGATTTGATTCATTCTCCACCATCTGAATTACATACAATGTCTGCACCATGGCCTTTTGTTGCTTGGGGCATGGATGTCATAGGGCCAATCGAACAGGTAGCATCAAACGGACACAGGTTTATCCTGGTAGCCATTGATTATTTCACCAAGTGTGTTGAAATGAAAACGTTCAAATCTGTGACCAAGAAAGCAGTGATTGACTTTGTGCATTCAAATATCATCTGTCAGTTTGGGATTCCGAAGGTAATCATCACGGACAATGGTGCTAATCTCAACAGACATCTGATGACAGAGACATGTCAGCAGTTTAAGATTGTACATCGCAATTCCACCCCATACCGCCCTAAGGCAAATGGAGCGGTCGAGGCAGCCAACAAGAATATAAAGAAGATACTTCGAAAAATGGTGGAAGGTTCTAGACAGTGGCATGAAAAGTTGTCGTTTGCATTGCTGGGTTATCGCACTACTGTCCGTACTTCGGTAGGGGCCACTCCTTATTTGTTGGTGTATGGCACGGAGGTGGTGATACCCCCAGAAATCGAAATCCCATCCCTTCGGATTGTTGCTGAGGCAGATATTGATGGCATTGAATGGGTCAAAACCCACTTAGAACAATTAAGTCTGATCTATGAAAAGAGATTGGCAGCAGTGTGTCACGGACAATTGTACCAACAGAGAATGGCGAGGGCATATAACAAGAAGGTACGTCCACGGAAGTTTGAAGTGGGTCAGTTAGTGTTGAGACGTATCTTGCCTCATCAGGCTGAAGCAAAGGCCAAACTGGCAGGGGCCATTTGTTGTAACTAGAGTGTTGTCCAATGACGCGTTATATTTGACAGATGTGGAAGGGAAATGTGTAGAAATGGCTATCAATTCCGATGCAGTCAAAAGATACTATGTATGATTTCCTTGTTTGATTGTACTTGTTTGTATTTGGCATATTTTGAATATTGAAATGACGAAGGCGTTTTGTTCTGCTATCTAAACACTTTATCCTTTGTCACCCCTTTTGAGCTTTATTTACTTTCTTTCATACCCCTCTTTCGAGATCAACGACACAATTCAGAAACGCAAGTGTGGAGGATAAGTAAGTGAAAAGAAAAAGAAAGAATGAACAAGAAAGGAAAAGGAGAAGAAAAATGAAAAGTGAGAAGAAAGAAAAGAAAAGAGAAAAAAAAGAGAAAAAGAAAAAAAAAGAGAAAAAAAGAATAATAGAAGAAAAAAAAGAGAAAGAAAGAAAGAGAGAAAAGAAAAATCGCAACAACAAAGTAATTTCTATGCCATGAACTACGTTCAACCTGATTCCTTTTAAGGATATCTAGGCAGTCTCACGGTTCGGTCTCATCAAAACAGAAGTCCAAAAGTTCCCAAGCAAGGAACTGGGGCAGAAGGTGTGGATGTTGTGAGAAACCTGATTCCGAAAGTTGTAAGTCTAACCCATTTGAATTGTTTTGAGCCTTTTATAACCTTTCTTTTTAACCCTGTCCAAAAGCCCACATTACGGTCCAAAGAAAGACCTTCTGATCAGTCTTTGAGAAATGCCAAGTCGAGCAAGCAAAGGTAATTCATGTCAGGGGCAACACTCTGGTTCAAGCAAAAAAAATAAAAATGAGAGAGTCTTATTGGTGAAAACCTTCACAGGCACCATAAGGCGACAGAAGTTGAGAGAAATAAAAATGAGAGAGTCTTATTGGTGAAAACCCTCGCGAGCACCGTAAGGCGACGAGAGTTGAGAAAAGTAAAAATGAGGGAGTCTTATCGGTGAAAACCCTCACGGGCACCGTAAGGCGAAAGTGAGTCGAGAGATGAACGAATGAAAGAGGTCTGCTGGTGAAAACCTTTCAAGGCACTGCAGGATGAACAAGGCCAAGGTTTGGGTAAAGTAATCAAGTCATGGAAATTCTGGGGCAACAAAGTACGGCAACTGAAAGTTGATTGGTTGGAATTGGGCCGATTAATTCAAAATGCATGTCATGATCATTGGTACCAGCTGTTCCACCCAGATAAGTTTCTTTTCTTTCTCCTTTGGTAGCAGTCATCTGGTTTTGGATTCTTCTTATCCTTAACCCGCAAAGTCATCGCATTTCATTTTCTTTTGGGTATTTATCTAAAGATGTTTCAATGTCAGTCTTGTTCAAATCGAGTGAAAAGGATTTCAAAGCTCACTACCAACTTCCAAAATTGCAAAGCACGGAGTGGTCAAAGCATACTAAGGATAACACGACGTAAGAGGGGGATACAAGGAATCACCGGAAGCTTCATCGGTGGAATGGTTTGGTAATGTCATGGGAGATGCAAATGTTCAGATAAAGGGGTCAGAGGTAAGACAACAGCGGGGGTATAGAACACTCGGCTCGTCAAAAGTCATGGGGTTTGAAAGTCAGTCAGAAAGTCAAAGCGGTTCAGGGCCAGTTAGGAGAAGCTAGTCAGAACAAACATTGCAGCAGAAAGATCTTCAGCAAGAATGCCATCAGCTAACCACCACTTTAAACTGAGAAAATTTTTCTTTGATTGAAATAGGAGCAAAAAATTCATTGGATTCGGAGAAACTCTCTGTGGAGAAAGGCAATCACCAAACAGGTTTGTTTTGATTTTCAGGACCCTCCTGGAAAATGGGACCTAGTTTAAAGATCAGAAATGGCATAATCTAGCATAAAAGCATTCCAAAAGAATATAAGTTAGCTTAGAAGTTTGCATGTTCGAGATAGGATTCAATTAGGAGTTGTCAGGACTCTCTTGAATAATGGGACTTAGCTTAAGATTTCGATTAGATACCAACATTTAGCGTAAACTCTGTTGTAAGGTAGTATAATTCAGACATGAAAGTTGTCACCTTTAAGATAAAATTTGACCTTTGAGTTTCAGGCCCCTCCTGGATAATGGGGAGTAGTTTAAAGATTCTCTTAGATAGCAAGATTTAGCAGAAGTCACACTCGTAGAAGATATAACTTAGATTTTAAATTGTCGTTAGTTAAGAGTTGTCAGGACCTCCCCTGAATAATGGGACCTAGCTTTCAAATCCTTGGTAACACTTGGTAACATGATATAGTTTTACAATCACATCTGTCCCCAACCGCCAAACTGGGGCAGAAAATTTTCTTTGTTTTGTCTGTTTTGTTAAAGTCAGGAGCCCGCCTGGAGAGCAGGGAGAAGACTTTCAAGTCAGCAATCAGGATCCCGCCTGGAGAACAAGGGAGTGCAATTGAAGTTTTAGTTTTCAAATTCTTTGCTTTGTTCATTTTGAAGTCAGGAGCCCGCCTGGAGAACAAGGGAATACATTTCAAGTTGAAGTTAGGAGCCCACCTGAAGAGTAGGGAATACTTTCAAATGCAACAGTCAGGAGCCCGCCTGGAGAACAAGGGAGTACAATTTAAGTTTGAGCCTTCAAATTCTTTGCTTTGTTTATTTTGAAGTCAGGATCCCACCTGGAGAGCAGGGAATACATTTCAAATTGAAGTTAGGAGCCCGACTGGAGAGCAGGGAATACTTTCAAATGCAGCAGTCAGGAGCCCGCCTGGAGAACAAGGGAGTACCATTTAAGTTTAGCTTTCAGATTCTTCGCTTTGTTTATGTTGAAGTCAGGAGCCCGCCTGAAGAGCAGGGAATACATTTCAAGTCAGGAGTCAGGAGCCCGCCTGGATAGCATGGGGATACATTCACGTTTTGAAGTCAGGAGCCCGCCTGGAGAGCAGGGAATACATATCAAGTTCAGCAGTCAGGCACCCACCTGAAGAAGGGGAAAACATCTCAGTTTACAATTCAAGGCGACAACAAAGAGATTCCGCTAAGAGAATAAAGGACAACAAGGCAACAAGAAACACAAGAGCATGTTTGGAGATATAGATAAGACTTTTGTAATCCATAGATCATAGTCTAGTCTAGCTTTTTGTTTTATTTGGACATGGTGTAATAAGGGGGTTCAGCAAGCAGTAGCAACAACAACAACAACAGTGAAATCACAGCTTCGTGGTAGTCCCAGCTACCAAAACTTTTTGAACTACACTGACCTGATTCCTTTCTAGCCAAGGATATGTAGGCAACCTCGGAACCAGGGTGTGGTCAAATCTTTCAAAAAATGCTTCCCACGGAGTATTCAAACGAGCAAAAATCGCTCGTTTCCGCTCACTTATCTTTGCACAAAACTCTTCGTGTTTCCGGACAAAGAAGGGCAGCTGTGAGCACGTGATTTTTGCCCTACATGTATTACTCCAACAAATTCAAAATAAAATAATTTCTGTCAGTGTTTGCAATTTTGGGGATTTTCGTGGCATTTTCTGGTAATTGTTTGCATTTGTCGGTGCATTTTTATTTTTATTTAATTAATAAAAATTGCAAAATATGTTGCATTTGCATTTAGGATTTAATTTTACATTTTATGATTAACTGACAAATTAGTTATTTCATAAAAATGGGAAAAATCACAAAAAATAGTTTATTTCGCACTTTTAATTTTAATTTCGAATTTTGGTAGTTTTTCCTTTAATTTGGTTTTTAATTATCTGTAGTAACAATTATTAGGGTTAATTAATTTAATGTGGTAGGATAATTTGGTTTAGGATTCAATTTAGGTTTTAATTTCAATTTTGGAAAAAGAAAACGAGTTTTTTTAAAAAAAGGAAAAAAAGAGAAAAATGAATTGATAAAAAAAGGAAATAATGAAAAGGAATATTTGGGCCAAAATCAATCCAAATCCCCAGCCCAAACCTACATGTTATGGTATAGTATGACACAGAAACCCGGCCCAAACCCGCCTCTACCCGGTCCATTCCCCCAACTAAGTGAAACGATGTCGTTTCATGTGCATCAGATCGGGACCGTCGAAGTTGATTGATCTAACGGACGAGAAGCTGGGGTCATTTGATATATCAATGCCCAAACATTACCCTCCCCCAGCTTTCGTCTCTCTCAAATACCCTCAGAGAAACCCTAGAAGCCGCCGGGATTCCCCACCACTATTGATGGCAGCGCCGGCGTCCAATCGCCACCAAACTTACACCAAACACTCTCCTCCTTCTCCTCTTTTCGAATCTACAAATCCCCGTCCTCGAATCAACCCAAAATGGCTCGAATCTGGTTTTGGAAGAAAACCCTAGCTGAGCCGCCCCCAAATCCCCGGCCTCTGGTGGCGGCGCCACCTCCACATGCCACCAAAATCACACCCTATAGCCTTCTCACTACCCTCTGTCCAAATCAAAACTTGGTTTTCTTCAAATCCCCCGGGAACTTTTCGAATCTTGATCTGAAGAGAAGAACCCTAAATTCCAAAGTCCAAATCAATGGGCCCGTTTGAAGATTTAGGACCGTAATAGGCGTTATTCATGTGTTTTTGAATGGAAACACACGATTAAGGGCTATTCCGGTCAGGAATTTGAAAAGCCCTTCAAAGTTTGTCGAATCGGCTCCTAGCTGGTGTTAGGTATCTTCTTTGTTCGTTTTGTTTATTTATTTATCTTTTCTTTTGTGTTTCTGCTTCATCTCCTCTTCTGGGTTTGTTTAGTTGTTCCGAAGTGTTGTTATTCATGCTTGATTAGTTCGGGATCCTTTCTTAATTAGTTAATCATCTAACAGTTTAGTTAATTCCCTTTATTTGTGTCAGTTAACAGTAATTTAGTTTAGGGTCTTAGTTTTGAAAATTGTTCCAGTACTTGGATGGTTCTGTCTCTCAGAAGCTCATAGAATTTAGGGATGTTAATGTACGAATTGGGCTTTAGTCTGTTGCTGACCCATTTGGCAAATGTGGCCCGTTTAATTTGGTCTATGTCCTTGGGTCAATTTGACCCGTTTGGATTTCTTGAAGTAATTTTCAGAGGATAAAAGGGTAATTTGGTCAGTCTGCTTAAGGAATCTTGATGTAACTGACTGAGGGAAGCTTCCTGGAAGCTGGGGTGGGGACTAATGTAAAAAAATCTAATTTTTGGCTAGGGGTTTTTAAGCTAAAACGAAAATCAACAAAGGGGCAAAGTGCAAAGCTGAAGCTGCCCTAAGACTTGCCTATAAAGGCATCTTTTCTTCTGGGGCAAGGGAGATTATTTAGGGATTAAAAAACAAAAATACGGAAAAAACCAAAAAGAGCTGAAAAATCAGAGATATACCAGAAAAATTTATAAGAAAATATTATTCCATGGGAATTCTGTCAAAAATCTTAAGTTGTTCTTAGACTTCAAAGCAATTTGTGGAACTTTTGAATGTACATGGCTTGACCTTGTGCTGGAAAAGCTTTGGGGTTTAGTTTGTTTGAAGTTTTCACTGTTCCATTGATCTCTTGTTTGGGCTTCTAAAGATTTTTTTAAAGTTTCGAAGCATTTTAGTGTATCTCAAGTCAAGTGTGAATCGATTTGGGTTTGGGAAACTAGTTCAAGGTTGGGTCCTGTGGTTGGTTGTGTGTCAACCTGTGTTGAGTTGGGATTTTACTGGTCATTACTCCAATCTGTTCTGTGCTGCTTGCTGCTAGCTACTGATTCCTTGCTATTTTGGTTTCTGTCTTATTTCCAGGTATTTCCCTCAAACTTTGGATGGAAATGAAGCCTGTTATGACTATTTGTGTCGGAATCATGTAGTTTAAGTAGGAGAAACTGACTGTTGACCTGCTCTGTTACGCGATCATCTTGGAAGCCTATTACATTTTGTCTTCATGTTTCTTCTAGGCTCACATAAGTTATTCAGTTTCTCATCATTGTTTTTATTTTAGATTCTTTTATGGTGTTATGTAAATGCTTCCCCTCCACTGGCTTAGCTTAAATATTTGAAGGTCCTTGATCATACGTATGAGCAGTAGAGAACTACTGCAAAGAAATCTTAGTAACGTCAAAATGTTTCAGATCTATTGTGGTTTGCTGAGGTCAATGTTGTTGAATTGAGAGCATGCTGCTCAGTTTTCTCTAGCTAGCAATACATCTCAAGTTTTGCAAATTAAGGCTTGTTTATTGTTAGGAAAGAAGATTGTACATACTGTTGTTTGTTTCTAAGGAGACTCGATATCGAGTCCTAAACCCTCCAGTTGTTGGCCTTGAGATCTAGCTTGGGCTCGTTTGGGCCCAAAGCTCATTTTCCTTGTGATGTGGTCTCATGAGCCCAAGGCAAGCGTGGATCTAAGGTGCAAGCAAGATTAGATTATAAATTTAGTTGCTTCATGTTTAAATAATTAAAGAAGCAAAGATGTTAGTTAGTCACATGCTCAACGCAGTTTTATGATCGACAGTCAACAAATGTGTATAATTCTGAGTCCTTACGTGTGGTTTAGCGTTGGAATCTGCAGTTGGGCCATTAGCGTTGGCCTAATGTCTTTGGATGCACTATAAATTGCGCTCAAGACCTCTGTTTCATTTGCGATTTGGGCTTATTATTGATTTAGGCCTGCTATTAATCGGATCTTATATTAGCAAAACGCTTAGTTAACATTTTAATCTTTATTAATCGAAGCACGCCGTTTAGCGAAATTTTCCATGGCCTTCACGAGTGTTAAAATTTTAGAAAAAAAATATGGAAAACGAACTTCGTAGTTTACCTTAAGCGCGTCAGTTATATAATTATCATGGTTATCAAAACCCAAGGGTGCATTTCATGTGACCCGGTCCTAATTTCCAACAAGGTTAAATAGAGCGTGCTGTAAACCACGGGTGCATTTCATGTGACGTGACTTGCAATATGTTTTAAATAACCTTGAATTAATTCTTTAAATAAGTAAAAGCGGTTTTCCAAAAGTTAAAAAATGCACATAGGTTTCCAAGATGTTTTAAAATCAGATAATAAGTCATTTATAACAGTTGAGCGACCGTGCTAGAACCACGGAACTCAGGAATGCCTAACACCTTCTCCCGGGTTAACAGAATTCCTTACTCGGATTTTTGGTTCGTGGACTGTTAAACAAAGTCAATATTTTCCTCGATTCGGGATTGGAACCGGTGACTTGGGACACCATAAATCTCCCAAGTGGCGACTCTGAATCTTTTAATAAATATAATCCCGTTTCGATTGTCCTTTAATTGGAAAAACTCCCTTTATTTAGACCCTTTCCGGGGGTGTAAGGTAAAAAGGAGGCGTGACAACAATATTATCCATTATAGAGTGCACTTATGATTAGTTATGAAGGGTAAAAAAGGCGAACGATATTTTACTAAGGGGCTTCGTGCTTTTAATATAGTATATATATATATATATATATATATATATATATATATATATATATATATATGAATAACCATATTTTGAATAACCAACTACATTGGAAAAATATTATAAGAAAAAGATTCAGCGGCAAGTATGGTAAACGAACTTGCCAAACGAATACTACAGCTAAAGTGAATTTTCAAGCTAAGTGATTTTGGCCAATAATTGAACGTAGATTTATGGCAATAATTCGACTATTCTATTCCTTTCCCCCCTCCCTCCCCCCTAAATATTAGAAAAAATATAGTTATAGTTGTGTCATAATTAAAGTAAATAATTTATATAAGGTAAAATTTTAATTAATTTTAAAATTATTTTCTAAATAATCCAATAAGGAAATATATAATAAATAAAATTTTAGTTGATTTAGAAGTCCTAAATATTAGAAAGATTATTTTGTCCAGTATAAAATATATTTTTAAAGGGTAAAAAAGGCGAACAATATTTTGCTAGGGGCCTTCGTGCTTTTAATATAGTATAGATAGATATAGATTATAGAATTCTAGATGTGAAAGAGTTTTATAGCTATATGGACCATTTTTTTTGGGCCAGAGGTGAAGTAGTATTTAATTATTTATAAAAAATAACAAAGTTCCTAATATGTTTGCACATGATAATTAACCAAATAAAGTAAATTATAGAGACATTTATAAGTTGTTCGCTTGGACTTTCGAGTTGGAGGTTCTGCAAAGTTTCTCAATTTCTTTTTTTTTTTTATACGGAAGATTTTGTTTTCTAACTAAGAATTTTTTGAATGTTTTCATAGATTCTTTTTTTGATTGAAGTATTTTTGAAAAAAAAGAAAGATAATTCTAATATAGATTAAATTTCTATAATCAAAGTGAATTGAAGATTGCCATAGAAGAGTCAAAATGGAATTAAAATAATTGAAAATTTAGTGACAATAAATGAGATTTCATATATAGTTATTGACCTATTTGATAATCTCCCCACAAATTATCCTTAAGATTGCCAAGTAGAAATTTGATTATAGTAAATGAGATTTCATATATTGTTCATAACGAATATTTCTTATTTAACAATCTCCCCACAAACTCTCCTTAAGCTTGCCAAGTAACTTGTTAATAACTTGCCACTTGGCTTAATTATAATAGAAACTTTATTCCTTCAATATAGATACTAGTATTAGTACCCCCGCGATGCGCGGACACAAATTATATCAAATTGTAATCTAGGTTGTTTGAATCATGTGCAAATAACTTTAAAATATAAACTTTTCATATAAAAATTATACAACATTAGACATTAATTTTTGAAGCAAGATATGAAACTATTATTCAAATCTCGTAGTAGACAACTTTTATTTTATTTGTAGCAACCTAATTCCTTGATTTTAGTACTTGTATTTTGTTTCGGTGTCAATATTAAAAAATACTAAATATGTCATGTTGTGATCTGTGTTGTTTGAGCACATTATATCATATTATTTTAAGAAAATTCTTACTATCACTTTGTTTTTGACTGAAAGTCAAATATGTCTTATTCATCACATAATTTTATACAAATATTTTTTATTTTTCTTCTTTTCTTATAGTTATTGTATTATTTATTATTTAATATTATAATACTGTCATATATTATTTATTTTTCAATTAATTTAAAGTATAAATCACACTACCTTTATTTTTTATACATCTCTTCCCTACTATATTTTAAATAATTTTTATATTAATATTTTACCTATAACCAAAATAATATCATATTTTATTTTAAATTGTAACTTTGACTTAGTCTAAAATATTAATACATAAGTTATTTGATTATTACGTTCCAAATATATTGAGTTCTCTTATAATTATTTTTGTATTAGATGCAGTTAAATTTTCTTTTCTTTTTAGCTTTAAGATACAAATTTAATTTTTAATTATCATTAGTAAAATTACCTATATTAGAAATTAATTTATATTTTTAAAATTTTAATTTAATCATAGAAAATGTTTTCTTTATTGTTTGAACATATTATATCTAAATATTGTAGTAATATTTTTACTATTTTATTTTTTTACATAATATTTTCAAAAAATAATTTATGAAATAAAAAAATCTTATCTTAAATTTAAATTATTATCATTCTATGTTGTAAATTGGACCGCATTTTTAAAATATTATGCTATGCTTTCAAACTTAAACTAATTGCACTCAATTCAGATATTAATCATAGGAAAATATTTTCTTAATTGTTTGAACACATTATATCTAAATGTTGTAGTAATATTTTCATAGACGCAATATTTTTATATAACAACTTAATCAGATACCGATAAGTAATCATGTTAATATATAACAACTTAATCAGACACCGATAAGTAAATTCATAAACGCAATCTTACTCATGATCTTCAAGTTCCACATTCATATAAGTGATGGTCTTAGCACCTTGGTTATGTGATTCTGCTTCACCATAACTTACAACCTCTACAATGACATCTATAATAATTTTAAAAAATGATCAGGATAAAGTTGATAAGACATTCAAATAAAAGAACTGCGAATTGAATACTTACCGAAGAGTTTACTTTCTTCAACATCAATTTTGTTTATCAAATACTCATAAGGTTTTAAGTCGAAGATACACATACCAAAAAGCTGATCATTTGCTTCCTCTACAATCGTCTTATGAGTAAATGCCAAATTCAATTTATGCCGCGTGTATTTAAGTTTCGTATAATTTGGTCCAACCACAAAGTTCTTCATAAAGTACAAACCCAATTCTTTTATCTTTGGTTTGAACATACATACAAGAGACCGATCAACAGTCGCATGAATACGATCGCCCTAGAAACAAAAAATTCATAATTAATATTGAGTCAGACAAATACTCAGTTGTACAGTGTTGTCACAGAGTATATTAAACAATGAAATATCAATGGGTAAAACATAATATGTGAATGCTTGCCTTTCCAAAATAACACATGCAACATATTTGATGGTAAATACTTTTCATAAGACAATAAACTTAGATATTTCTATGAAAAAACAAATGCAACTAAAAAAGAATGCATCTTTTCGTCTTGAATAATTAATTCAAGGGAGACGGTGTTGTCTGATTTGTCACGGTTTGGAACGTGCCACAATCTCACTATTCGTACCTTCAAATTCCAACTCATCTTGTTACTCGATATATTGCTGATATAGTCAAATGCCGTCATATTTCTTCTTAGAGAAAATTTTATAAGAGGATTGTCTGTCAAATGCCTTCAAATGTCGTATATATATATTAAATATATACGGAAGACAAACCCTAAATAGTAATTAAGTACAAAAAAAATCAGTTACTATATATATATACGGAATGCAGTAATTTATTTGTATGAAAAAATAAATTTTCCATAAAAAGATCCGTAAAATAGAGACCTATGCATTTGGGATTCCCCATTTAGTTGCTATCCCGAAATATCTGGCTTAGATGTCGTCCTCTCTTAAATGACACATCTCTCCAGAATCCAGAGGCGAAAAAGATGAGAAAAAACGACCGGAAAAATCATCAGAATTTCTAAGAATGTCAAATTTGAATGCCTCCTCTTCTCCCTATGTATCCCAATCCAACAAAATTGCGGAACAGATTAAAAGGCTTAGGTTTAAGCTTTGAAATTCCCAATATTATGCGTTATTCGTATAGAGAAAATCAAAGAGACCAGCTTTAATGAGGAAGTATAACGACCCGACCGGTCGTTTTGAGCTCTTGCATCTTTGGTCGCCAGTTCTCGGGCATGACTTGCCCCGTGTGGTGTATTATGACTTATGTAAATCGTTGGTTTAGGTTTTCAAGGAAATCGGAACAAATTTGGAAGAACAATTCTCATTTTGTAGCTTGAAATTTGAAAGATTTGACCAAGATTTGACTTGTTTGTATATGATCTCGGATCGGAAATTTTATGATTTGATCAGCTCCGTTGGGTGATTTGGGACTTAGGAGCATGATCGGAATGCATTTTGGAAGTTCGTGGAAAGTTTAGGCTTGAATTGACGAAATTGAGATTTCGGTATTTTCCGGTTGATAGGCGAGATTTTGATATAGAGGTCAGAATGGAATTCCAAGAGTTGCAGTAGCTTCGTTGTGTTATTTGGGATGTGTGTGTGTAAAGTTTCAGTCATTCGGACGTGGTTTGGTTGAGTTTTTGATCAAAAGCGTATTTCAGAAGATTTTAGAACTTAGGCCTGAATCCGAGGTGTTTTGGTTGATTTGATATTGTTTGAAGTGTTTTGATGATTGGAACAAGTTCGAATAAGGTATTAGGATATGTTTGTGCTTTTGGTTGAGGTCCCGGGGGGCTCGGGGTGATTTCGGGTGCTTAACGGAGAAGTTAAATGTTGGTTGCAGCTACAGATTTGCTACTTCTGGTATTTTCGCATCTGCGGTTTGGGGACCGCAGATGCGGCGCCGCAGATGTGGGTGATTTATCGTAGAAGCGAAAAAGGGTTAGATAGGCAGAGACCGCAGAAGCGGTATGGTGACCGCATCTACAATGTCGCAGATGCGGGAGATTAGTCACATAAGCGACTTTGGTCCCTTAAGTGATTCCGCAGAAGCGGAGGTTTAGACCGCAAATGCGGTACCGCAGAAGAAGATCTTTGACCGCAGATGCGGAAAGGGCTGGACAGAGCATATATGTTATTTCATTCGCGAGTTTGGGTTATTCCACCATTTTTGACTTCGACCTTGGAGCTTTTGGGGTGATTCTGAAGAGGGAATCAAGAGACTTCGTTAAGGTAAGGCATTTCGGACCTAAAACACATTTCTATGGTGGTATTTCATGAATTTAGACTGAAATTAAAGGAATTTAAGGGCTAAAAATGGAGGATTAGGGCTTGAGTTTAAGAGGTCTTAGATTGAGGATTTGAGGGGTCATTTGAACTCCGATTTTGGTATTCTTGATATGTATAGACTCGTGGGGAGATAAGGAATCTAATGATGTAAAAATTTCTGAGTTTCAAGAAGTGGGCCCGGGGCTCGGGTTTTGCTAATTTCGGGATTTTATAGTATTCTTCAATTGTTTTCGCTTGGGCTTTGTTCCCTTGGTATATTGTGACGTATTCGTTCTGATTTTGGATAGATTCGACGTGCGTGGAGGCCGATTTGAGGGGCAAAGGCGTCGCGAGCTAGAGATTTAGCTGGTTCGAGGTGAGTAATGATTGTAAATGATACTCTGAGGGTTTGAAACCCCAGATTTGCACATCGTTGTGCTATATTGAGGTGAGACACACGCTTGATGACGAGCGTGGGATCGTGTACTATTGGGGAGTGTGACTTGGTCCTTCTCGATTGATGATTTTACCGCGTATTTGACTGAAAACTATTTGCTATCATCATTATTTGGGCTGAATGCCATATTTGGGCCTAGTGCCAGTTATTTGATCCCTTCGAGGATTTTTGTTGATATTTTCTCACTGTTTTGACTTTATACTTGAATTCAATCATGTATTTTTCCACTGTTTTCAAAACTCAGCCAAGTTCATTTTGCTTTAACACTTGAAATGATATTTTAAATAATATTTTGGGCTGAGGATCATGTTTTACTGTTGCCCGAGTGGCTTATGTGATTTTGACTGAGTAAGGCCGAGGGCCTGTATGGTGAGGATACTTTTGGATCGGGCTGCACGCCGCAGCGGTGAGATCTGATTTGATTATGAGGCCGAGGGCCTGAGATATGTACGCTACGAGGTGGCTTGTTGATATTGATATGAGGCCGATGTCCTATTTATGATGCCACGAGGTGGCTTTATATTGCGCTTGGGCCGTAAGGAGCCCCTCCCGGAGTCTGTACACCCCCAGTGAGCGTGGATACCTATTGTGATGTGAGATATAGCCAGAGGGGCTGATATTGTTCTATGTGATAGCCCGATGGGCTGGTATTGTTCTATGTGATTGCTCGAGGGCTGGTACCGTTCTATGTGATTGCCCGAGGGGCTGGTATTGTTCTGAGATATTTCCCGAGGGGCAGGGTTGTTGACATTGTGCCCGAGGGGCGAACCTTTATATGTTTATCTTTCATATTTACCTGTCATTCACCTGTTTAACTATGGTACTTGTGCCCGAGGGGCGGATTTCTGTGCTTATCTACACTAACTATTTTTGCATTCATTTGCGTAATTGTTAAAAAAAAGTCATTTTCAAAGAAGTTTAAATTGAGCTAAGATATTTTAAGAGATTTGTACATTTTCACTACTTTCTCCTTGGTTTTTGAACTGCTTCTATACAACATCTTGATATGCTTTACGTGATTTCTTACCATTCAGACTTTAGTTATGATTATTACTCATTGAGTTGGAGTACTCACTTTACTCCCTGCACCTTGTGTGCAGATTCATGTATTTATACACCCGGTAGCGGGTTTTGGCTGGTCGGAGGCAGAGTCATCAGAGTTTAGCAAGGTGGCTACCGGCGTTCGCAGTACTGCTTTTCTCTCTCTTCATTCATTAGTCTATATTTGTACACTTCAGACTTTCAGTTGTATTTACACCCTAGCAGATGCTCGTGACTTGTGACACCCGGTTTGGGCTGTGCCGGGTTGGATTGTTCCGCACTGTTACTGATATTTCCGCTATTCAGTATTATTAAATTATGTTTAGACTATTTTTGTGTTGATTAACTGCTTAAAAAGATGAATTGGGTTAAACTGGCTGGCCTTGTCTTCATGAGAGACGCCATCGCAACCGGAATTGGGGTTAGACAAGAAGCGAAGAAAATGGGATACGCGTTAATGAGGAAGCGAAGAAAATGGGATAAGCGAAGAAATATGCTGTATGTGTTATTTTGGAGGGTGTGACTCAATTTTTGTTATAAATGGGATTCCTCGTTTAGATTGGTATCCCGAAATTTACTCATACGTTTATTTAGTAATATTTTATTATTAAATATAGTAATTTTACACAATAGAGGCCTATACATTTGGGATTTAAAACTTAGTTGATAGCGCCGAAAAATATAGCTGTTACAACTTGCATTTTAATAAAATTAAGTTTTAATAATTAAGTTGCCATGTGTAATTTTAATAGGTTGCCACCTAAATTTCTAATAACTTGTCACTTGGCTAAATGAAAAGGCAAACTATCTTGCTTTAATATTATATATAGATAACCATAATATTTATTTGCACTTGATATTCACGTCAAATCAACATATGCATGACATATGTCTGTACACAGATTTCTCTCATTTAATTATGCTTAATTAATATACTAAAAAAGGACTAAATTACTCATGCATATACGCCTAGGGACACTTTTGCCATTCGTTAATAATTAATGTACGAAAGATGGCCAAAACTACCAATGTACTATCTGCATATGGAAACTTTTGCCATTCGTTAATATTTGGGTATTTCCCCCCCCTGTCGTTACGAAACTGGGGAGAAATATTAATTGTCAATATTTATTTTGTGGTTTTAATATGCACAAATTAAGGTTTAAAATGGACCCCTTAGTGAAAAGAGAAAATATTAATTAGAATTTTCTATTGAGAACAAAAGGAAATATTTTGCAAACTTTTGAGGGGTAATTTGGACCTATTTCATATTTAGTTTTAATTTTTTAATGGTTCCGTTAGTGAAAAAGGACAAAAGTGAACCTTTGGCATATCACAAGTGCAAATATGTGCCAGCTTTGTAAACGTGTCCATAGACGAATAGTAAATAGGCAATTTTGGTCCTTTTTTTTATTAATATATATGATTTTTGATATCATTGAATTACTTATCATGAAATTAATATAGTTTGTTACAAATGTGACATACAAAACAGAAGAACTTATATATCATGGAATTATTTTTACCTTGTTTTGAAAGAATAGAACTATAGAAGGAAATTGAAGTTTTTACCGGCATAGTAGTGTTAAATTATTTATGGAGGATCAATAAGACCTTCTAAGGTAAAGTTCTAAAAGTTCCAAAGAACAAAATTAAACGCAAAAGGCATAGTTATTACCAAAAGGGCCTTAAATCAACAATAAAAACACAAACCCAGATATCCACGTTAACTTTCTTGGCTTTTCCGCTTTACGGTGAAGAATAGAGTAATAAAGAAATTGCCGAATAAAGAATCCTGTACCTCGTGCATTAGCACTTGTACATATTAAACCAGTACATAAAAACGTGGACGAAGCTCTTTTCTTTTTCACCTCTCTTCCCAGTCCACCACCATACACCAACGCCACCGTCGCCGGCGAGCTCACTCTTTAGCTTTGAATAGTCAATGCCTGCTCAAAAGCGTTCGTACGACACTCCTCCTACTCCTCCTCCGCTACCGGACGAAAAAAACGATGATTCGTTACAAGGTAATCAAAATCACGACGAAGAAGCCTACGACAGCGACGGTACGTGTATACATAGGGGTGCTTTGTATATAATTATCTGTAGATTCGTATGTTTACATTTTATTTGTATATGCAAACAATTTTCAGCAGTGACTCGAGTTTCACTCAGCATATCATGATATTTTTGTGATATTTTGCTCTGTGTTTTGACTTTCAGATTCGGATGGAACTACTTGTTCGAGCGGCGGCGAGAAAGATGAGTAATGCACTCTTTCTCTTTCATTTTTTCATTTGTATATGTTTTGGTGGAATAATGCATTTTATATATACGTAAGCGCGATACGTATACGATTATTTCCCGTTGCAGTTTTGAATTCAATGATGTGATTTGGTGGTTTAAGGACCTTGTGTAATGTTAGAGATGGCGTATAGTTTGAGATCTACTAGTTTTGTTTTGTAATTCAGTTTGTAATTTTGCTTCTTATGGACATTGCTATAAGGAGCTCTGTAGCTTCTTCTTCCCATTGGCTTATTTTTTTGTTTTTGTTTGGAGGTTGGAGAGTGATTGATAGTATTTGTTTGAAAATGGTCAGGAAATTTGAATTTTGATCAGCTTTATTTTATACATAATATTGTTTGCTTGCATGTGGCATGTCTAGATGCAGTTGGAAGCTATAATTTGCTAGGGTAAATCAAGTTTGGTTGGATATGATTATAAGAAATCCTGCTGCTTGAGTTATTTGAAGATATTGTAGGTTTCAGTCATGAACTTGTGTGAATTAGATTGTGCGAACTCAAATTCTTTGATCTGTTTTGCATAAATCTAGAATACTCCACTCATCTTGTCCTGATTCCATCTGTAACCTGCCATTTCACAAAATGCTCCTACACATCTCCTGAATCATTAATCTGCTCTCCTTAAATCACATCTTTGTGAAAGCATTTGCGTTGTGAGATACATGAACTCAGAAAATATAGACTCCTTCCATGAGCAGATTATTGACTGGATCCAAAATGGTGTTTTCTTTTGACCCAAGCGATTAATATCTTGTCATGGTTAAATAGACAGAAATCACTTCCGGATCGTAAACATCCTCTTGGATCTGGAACCATTCCATGATAGAATTAGAATTGACTCCATTTCTTTGAGCAAAACCAAGGGTCCAGCTTTAGCAAAAGATATGGTGTTCATTACCTTCTTCTACGCATCCCTGTCTAGGATTGTTAGCATAAATACCAAAATTGTTCCTTAAACTAGAAATTTTGTTATTCCAATAAGTATGCTTTGACCAAGTTGTTTTGTTCTTGAATCTTGATAAATTTTGGGACTTCCAGCTCATCAAAATTATATAATAATGAATCCTGAAAATGTAGTTTAATTTTATCTCCACCCCCTCTCCCCCCCACCCGACATTTGTTTTTGTTTTTTTTGTTAAGTTTATTTCATCTTATCTTTTAAAGCTGCCTGCTTAACAATTATACTCTGTACGTGTATTTAGCTAATGTAGAGAAAAATCTATTCATGTCCCTATTTTTCTTTACGATTTTCATATTATGTACTTTTCCAAAAAAAAAGTGCATGTTTCCTTTACAAATTATTTTTCAATTTGAAAATTGTGGCAAATATTACTAGTCTTTATGCAGAAAAATTGCACTGCACTTATTACTAGTCTTATAGAATTTCATTTGAATTCTAATTAAAATAAATGTTTTGATGACTATAGTACTTGGTCCTCCTTGATCTGGTGATGGATGTGTAATTTTGTATGGGTCATGCAGTTGGCTTCCTAATAATTCTTCAAAAATAGCTAATTGTGTTGCGAATACTTGTGCTTTCTGGAACTTGTGCCTTTTACAGAGAGTTAGAGTAACAACTTCAGGAACTAAGATTCGAATCTCAGCAGAGGCGACACTAGGTGAATTCCTTCCATGGGTAGAGTTACCCAAGCGATCGGGTGGATTAGTTGTGGTGCTTGCAAGTTGGCATGTATACCACCATTATAAAAAATACATAAATAGAAAAATAAAATTGTGATTTCTGGAAAATGTGCAGTTTACAAAGAGAACAAGCATATGATACTTCTTACACATCTATGGAACGCAAAGTTAAAGTTGGTTCCCCTAGTTGATATTAAGTATTGAGCCCATGAAATATTTTTATTCGCCAACCTGGCTTTGGTAGGAAAGGAAAGGAAGCAACAACATGTCTTTTGTGTCTGGTGAAGGAAAGTGCTGAATGAGATGTAATTGCTTTGGTTACTTTTAGTGTTTTTATTTGGTGACCTTAAAATTTCCTATTTTTCTTTCTGGCAACTTGCTCACTTAAGCATTTCAACTGTTTCTTCAACTTGGGCTTTGGACATTTGGCTGGTGACTGTGAAGAAGTTTTGTTGCTGCTACTTAATACTTATCAATAAAAAATCTTGTAGTTGCTGCACTTATATTAAGTTGAAGCAAATTGGTTATGGGCCAAGCACCTTAAGTTTCAATGCTTAGGATTTTCCTATGACTTTGACAAGATAAATATAATTTGACATGATAGTGCAGGCAGGGGCGTACCTGGGGGGGGGGGGGTTCCATGGGGCACGTGAACCCATGCTCCCTTCCCTAAATCATGTATGGTAAATATATGTGTGTGCACCCATGGTCAAAGTATTATATAATGTGATGATTATTTTGTGTATCTCTCAAAGTGAGGTTGTGAGTTCAAATCTTATATCTATATTGTTATTTTTCTCTCTCTTTTTTTCTAGCACTAGACGCCCACGTGAGATGAGCGTGTGTGGTGTCACTTTTTGCGTATTAATTAAGTACTTTTCTTTTTATATCTTTTTTTTGGTTTATTCTTTCAAAATTTTCAAATATTGAGTTTTCTATTCTTTTTTTGTCACTATAAAATCTTATATGATTAAACAAGATATGTATATTATAACTAGTAGCAGTGTATAATGTAACATATAGTCAATGAGTTCAATTGATCCTAATATTTTCAATATTGAAAATAGATATAGATGTAAGAAAATTACTATTTAAAAAAAATTATTTTTGAACTTGTAATTCCAAAAGTGTAATGGGTGCGCAACAGTAAGAATTAAAGGTTGAACCCGTAAAATTTATATCCTGGATCCACCTCTTCTTAATAGTGCACTCATCCTGCCAAAATCCTGAGTCCGCCTCTGACAGGCACATCTCAGTTTTGTCCTTGTGTGAATTTGGTAGTAAGCAAAGTTGCTTATAGAAGCATGCAACAATACCTTTTCAACTAGCTCCTTATTAAGTTACGACCTCGAGTTTTACATGATATCTGATTTAAAGAATGATAGTGGGAGACAGACTTGTGGATTTTCTCCGAAGGGAGGTATAAATACTTCTCTATATGTTGTTTTATTCAACTAAAAATCATTACTTCCCCTTCTTTCCAGCTTGAGAGAGGTTGCAAAGTCCAGGTGGTACCTTGTTCCCCTTACTTAACCATTGTTTACTACAATAAAAGTAGTGCACATGATGCTTCTTTTACTTTCTCACCTTCTACTGTTCCTCCTTTTGCAACCTAACATATAATTCAATAATATAAGCATTGTAAACAACCGAAAATATTGGGAATAGGATGCACAACCAACAATACTGCAGAGAATGCGCATATCAGGAAATGTTTTTTGTCAATATCAAAGGTAGACTGACTTTTGATAGAAAATAGCCAGATGAATCTCATAACAAAATGGCTCAACAATTTTTGTTGAGTCAGTCCCTTCTAAGAGTATTCTTGTCAACCTAGGTTAGCGCTAAAGCCCTGTTTAGACAGCTTTTTTGGAAATGTTTGGAGATTTTTTTTTAAAATTCCGTGTAAAAGAAAAAAACAATTATGATAGCTGTTGTCTAAAAAGTTTTCTTCTGACGCAAAGCATTCTTTAGGAAAGTGTCTCAAGGCTATTCTTAAATGCTAGAATATTCTTCCAACAACTGATCAGACAAATACATTGTGAAGTTCTCCAAAGTGGCTAAGTGGTGTCTCGTTAACTTGTAAATACATTCTTTTGGAGAACAAATGAAGAAGAATGTTGCGGTCTTTTCTATTAAAGGAAGTGTACATAATCTTCTGTACCCCATAATATAAACTGTGTATTTGAATAAGCGCGAGTAAGTTTGTTCTTATACAAATGACTTACAACCAAAGATAATAGGGGGGCTGGTAATAGTACATCAACGTGGTGTGGATGTGGGGGATGCACTCTAATAGAAATAGGAAAGAGCTTTTCAGTTATGGTCTTGCTCTATGTTTTACTACCACAAACATGCCCTCAAATACTTAAAAGAGAGGCGATTCGATTCGAGTCTGTTAGTGAAGACCTTAGATGTTTCATTCAAGATAAAGAAGTTTTAAAAAGCATAAAAATATTAAGCCAACTGGAAGAGAATGGAAACAATTTACTGCTCTGAGAAAGATAGACAGGTAGAAGATTGATAAGGTGTGATTACAAGCAAATTCAAGTGCTTTCTTGTTATGCTACAAAAGGAATTAAACCTTTTAGTAGGTGTAGGTAATTGTTTCCATTTGGTACATTATGGTTAATGCAAAAGAAGAAGGTATTGCTCCAATAGATCCATACCATAATTTAAAGATTACGCATTTAGCATCTAGGATTGATACATCTGTTTAATACATCAATTAAGCACAGCTTTTTGGATTGATGATCTATGTACCTAAACTAGTTGGAAAAGGCAACACATTAGTCTAGGTTTTGGCTTAACTGACTGTAGTTACATGTGCATACAGATATCCAGGCTAAACCTAGTTCTGGTCATATTTTCTTCATGTTACCTATCAAAACAGTGTATGTTCTGGTAAAATTTTACTTTCAGTATATAAGATTTTTACTTGGTTTCTAATTTTGTTTGACATCATTGTCTTGTAACGGTGTATATCGGAATATATAGCGGCCGGAATTAACCTTTTTTTCTTTTTGAGAATTTTCTTGATAAGTAAAATCCTTTTCCTTTCAAGAATTAAATAATTTGACGCTGATATTATTGAGTTTGCAAAGGTTTTGCTGGTAGAAGATTCTGTTATATTGTAGATTTATCTTTTAAGCATATCATATGTCTTATTGTTCTGACTACTTGACTATGTTTAGTTGTATTTGGTTGGGGATCCATATAAGTTGAAGCCCACATGAGCAACAGATTGTTGAAAAGACAAGGTGGTAATATTAAAATTTGATATAAACATTGGTGTTCTTTTGTCCTCTTTGGCAGTATATTATTTAGCACTCAACTGTTATATTATTAATATATGATAGTTTGCAGAGCCATCTAAGTAATAAATACTAAGACTAATATTTTCTTTGGCACCTGCACGCTGCACCTGACCTTTCCTTCTCTTCTGCTGCCGTCATTTTATACCATCTTTCCAATGAATATGTTATTGCTTTGCACTCTTTGTTTATCTTATAGTGAACTATTGTTAATTCGGAAATTGTTTGATTATTAAGTTATTGGAATATGGGGTATCCTGGATTTTGCTTATTGTGTTTACTTTTGGTTGCTTGCAGATTTATCACTGTGAGACTTTCAGAAATTCGCAAAGAAGTACAGTGCCCTATATGTTTAGGTCTGGTTCTTTGCTCTTTCTTGATTGCTTTTTTATTATTATTAGAATTGGATATACCTGGAGAGTATTGCATAGGCAAGATGTGTTTATGGTCGTACCACCTTATTAAATACTGCATTTCAAAGAACCGTAAAAAATTGCATGTCAGGATATGTAGTTTTTGGAAGTCATGATGCACATAAATATGCTGCCTTCATTGTCCTTTGCATATGGTAGAGGTTGGGAGAGGGAGAATGTGAAGCTCTCATCTATAGTTGTGTGTAAATGTTATGATAGTTCCCCCCGGGATTACTGATGAATTCCTTTAAGCCCGATATGAGATTCTAAGAAAAGATCACACTCAGCTGTTATACTTATTTTTCTATCTCTAAAAGCTTAAAACTATCTCTAAGTTATTTTTTCATGCAGTTTCTAGATTTTGTTTAGTGAAATGACAAACATGGCTCATTGAAACTGGGAATCTGAGGACAGCTATGTTAAAAAATCCTTTTTCTCTATCCAATTTTTGAAAGGCAGTATCAATAAAATGGAGATTTTGGTCGGAAGCAAGGAGTTAACCTACCTTCCTTTTATGTACCTAATAAAACAGCATTTCCAGCTCTATATTATCAAGTAAATGTTTCTCTATTAACCCAATTTGCAGTCTCTGCTTCAGCTCTGCAAGAAACTTTGCTAATTGGGGCTTCTCTTTCCTGTTAGGAACTGATATATGTGAAATTTTTTTTAAGTTGCCTACATAAATTTTCCTGTCGTTCATATTATGATTTGGATCCACTATGTGGATACTGGATCTGGTACATGCTTCTTCCTGTTGATTGAGGAACACATACTTTTAATGGCAGATCCATCAGGGGAAAGATATCACTTATCTGAGAAAACAACGTTAACACATATTCACTAAGAAAAGGAGAGCTACATTAGTTCCTGATTGTCTAATAGAGGAGCTATTTTAACTATGATTCAAGCTATATGGGGGGATCTCTTATAGAACATAGTGATAAATCTCTGTTTCTGTAATGTATGCCTACTGCCTACTGTTACTTACCGGTTTACCACTGTGACATGGGCAGGCATTATTCGAAAGACCAGAACAGTTATGGAATGCTTGCATCGCTTTTGTAGAGAATGCATTGACAAATCTATGCGAATGGGGTACCTGCTAAACTTATCTTTCATTAGTTAAGAAGTAACCTGCATTTGTTTATCCAGTTCAACATGTCAATTATATTTTAGGAACAATGAGTGTCCTGCTTGTCGTACCCACTGTGCTAGTCGCCGTTCTCTGAGAGATGATCCAAACTATGATGCTCTAATTTCCCTTCTATATCCAGATATTGATAAATATGAAGAGGAGGTACTACTATTAAACTCTTGTATGTCTCATGGAAAAGGTCTACCATTGACCTGTTTCAGGCCATGTACTTACTCTTTTGTGTATCACTCAGGAATTGGCTTTTCATGAAGAGGAGAAAGCTCGGAATAAGCAGGTAAGCTAATGCCAAGTTCAGCGTCAGAGCTGTATTCCATGTAGATTATCGACTTCAACAGCAGATCTTCTTCGTTCTTGTAAAATTGTCAGATACGCCCTCGTAATGGAGGTGTGGTTGATTCCACGTGCTATGTCAAAGAGAAGTGTACATTTCTCTTAATATATATTGGTGGGGTTATATCTATTGCAATGTTGAATTTGGGTGAAGTGTATCCTCTGCTGTAGGGGACTTTAGGTTATTGCAATGTGGACCATTAGGTATTTCCTATTTTTTGAAACACATTGATCTGAATCACCACCTGAATGCCTGCATTGCAGCCAACCGAATCACATGCCTACTCGAGTTTGCTTTTCTTTTTGCACCAATTCATAGTTTTCATACTCTTTGAACAGATACAAGCTTCAATTGCACAGACATTACGGCGACAATCAGAAGCACTGGGAAGGAAACGGACTGCTAGAGCTACAGCAGCAGCTTTTGCGAGGAGATCTCAGGGACGCTATCGAAGTTTAAGGGGAAGAAGAAATTTTCAGGGTGCTGAACACCAGATATCTGATGAGGAGGAAGATGGTAATCATGATATTGGCAAAGATTCTTCCTCTGCTGATGATCGCTCGATAGAAGTCAAACCAAAACGGTACAAAAAGAGGGGAGGAAGGCCTTCGCAGGCTTCAGCAGCTAGTGACGAAAATGATGCAGAAATAAACCAAGAATCACTTGGCGCATGTAGTGGACTTATTCGCTGTTCAGAGATTCTTGCCTGGGGAAAAGGTGGCATGCGAAGTAACACGAGACATGGGGGTCTTGGGGGAGGCACTGGCAAATTTTCCAGGAATAGCCGAGTCTCAAAGCTAATTGATCGTCTTTCTTGTTCAGATGAAAATGAAGGGAAGGTACAGCAAATCAATCCTATGTACCTATTGGATGCTATACTTTTAAATATTTCCTGTCTGTGGTTGAGCCTGAAAGATATTGTTTTCTGAATAGTTTTGTACATTTGAGATGATCTAATACTCCCTCCGTTCCTTTTTACTAGTCCTCTATTGACTAGGCACACTCCTTATGAAATCATTTATTAAGGGTTTATTTTACTTAATTACCCTTGTTAATGGTTATTAAAGTTGTAACTAGGAGTGTGGGTACTTAATACTAAGGGTAATATTGAAGAAAATAATAATTTTCTCTTGATTTGCTAAAATAGACAAGTAGAAGGGAAAGGGACTAGTAAAAGGGAACGGAGGAAGTATACACTATCGCTATTTGCTTGTTGCTTTCTATGACTGAGGTGATATAGATGGATTTTTTTGGTTTTGCCATGGATCTAAAAGGAAATATTTTGTTTTCTTTCAGTTGGATGTCAGACTGAAGCTTGTTCCCATATCTGAAGAGGATATACCAAGTTTGCAACGACCTTACCTTTGCTGCCGGCCCACTATGGAAGTTAAACATTTGAGCCAAGTAAGTGTACCACCATCAACCTTTTTCACACTTTACAAACCTAAATCATTACCAGACAAATTTATGTCTGCATGCTTCATTTGAATGTATACTCTATGCAGTATGTAGCACAGCAAACGTCCATAGAAGTCGGCAAAATCGACATAGTGCTGATAAAAGAGCTTAACCCCAGTGACAACTCTTCAAGTTCTGATATCATGGCTATTTCCACACTCGTTGGAGATCCTTGTAAGATTGAAATCCATACGGTAAACGAGCATCAGACATTAGGGGAAATCCAAGAGATGTGTGGTTTTAGCCAGCGTAATCTGGTAAGCTCCCTGTAAGACAACGTAAACAATTCCAGAAACATGTCGACAATTTTTTCTTCCTTTGGGGCAACTATTTTCATTACCAAAATGAAAGAATTACAGCTGAAAAAGACAACACTGGTCTAAAATTGGACATGAAGCCCCAACTTTAGACAATCTTATATTTGATAGTCATATAGCTGCGTTATAGTATTGTGCTCCTCTAGTCAACACACACTGTTCCTGAAAGATTCCACAATATTCCATTGATACTCTTCTTCTTAGCTTTATCTTGAGTATACTAATTCACGTGCTGTCTTTCAGATCTTAGCATACGGATGCAAGTCAAAGGATAGGACAGACCATGATGAAGGGAAGGTGACCGTGTAATTTGAATATACACAGAATATAATACCCGAAAATCCGTATCTGTAATTTCAACTGGGGCGTATCTGTAAATCCGTATAGAAAGTAAGTAGCTTAGTAAGGTGTATCATACACAGATGTAGTTCATTATCCAGGAAATAATCCCTTCAACTACATCGAGTCAGTTATGCACCTTGAAGTTCACATTAGTGTAACGATTTATTTACCTCTTTATGCACTCGTTTCATGTACTGTGCTCCAAGTGCTTAAATATAGCCTTAACTAGCCAAGATTTTGCCTTGGTGCTTCAATTTTTAAGATTAGATTGGTGCTACTTCCTACTTGTGTCACATTTGACTAATCGCGACCATATTGTTCTTTTGTTGGTTATAGACTTATAACAATCATAAAGAGGACTTGAACCTTTCCTTTGCAACTAGTATATGAATTACCCTTAGCTTGTCTCTTGCTTAAAGGCATTACAATCCAAAAAAGTCTGCTGATTTATTTCTAAAAGTCTATTCGCGTCTCATGCTTTGCTAGGAAGGTGCTTATTGAGTTTTGCGTCTCTACCTTGTTTTACCCAAAACACTCTCATTTTAGGAAAACCTTGGGCCATACAACACATCCATCTCGTGTACGTAGGAGATGATGCCTTATTGAGTTTTGCGTCTCTACCTTGTTTTACCCAAAACACTCTCATTTTAGGAAAACCTTGGGCCATACAACACATCCATCTCGTGTACGTAGGAGATGATGATCTAATGTCGACGTAGATCAGCCAGTTTTCTCTTTCCTTTTATAACCTTTGGGAAAGGGAAAGGAAACCATTTTAGAGTTCTTTCCTATCCTCTTGTGAAAACGAGAGTATGGTAGATCTTAACAAAATTGTTCTTCCTTTACTGTTTTACTCGGGTTGCAGGAACAAATATCTCGAACCTTATTCTTTGACAGTGAAATCTCCATTCTTTTTCAACTGTGACACTTCTTAACAACTGACTCCCCCCATAAGTGATTTTTTAGCTTTTGACACGCTCTTTAAGAAAATGCAAATTCCAAAAAGAAAAAATAAGGATAAATTTTAGAAAAATAAAATTAAGTCTTTCTTGATTATGTAAAATGATACTTGTTTTAGATAAAAATAAAAAGTCCAAAAGATCATTATGGACACGAAGGAGTAACATTATTTGACAATTCAATCTCCTACTTTTCCAATGCTTCAGCTCACGTGACATTCAACAGGCCCGCATACCTTATTACTGCCGAGAGTGGACAATGGGCCCGTGCCAAGTTTCATAAGAATAATTGTTACTCCAATTGAAAACAGATAAACACGAACTTGCAAAACGATAATTACGCTTGACCATATAATAACAAAACAAAAACATCACAATATTCATAACAGATCTTTAATACACAAAACAAACATCAAAACAGTGGTCTACCACAAACATACAGTAGTATCAGCAGCGGCATTTGGATGGCCCTTAAAGCTCAAGTTAGCTTGCAAAACCTAACTAAAACATACTATAGTAGTTGCTTAATACCCAACAGAAATTCATATAATACGAAATAAAGATAAAAGTCCAGTGATCCATGCTTCATTAGCGAAGCAACTAGCAGGAAAAAACACTATTTACATAGGTTTCAACTTGTTGCCACCCAAAAACTCTCAGCACTTCTCGTGATGCTTAGATCTGGTGTTCCCATTGTAGAGCCTGCCATTAAAAATATAAGAGTTAAGTACTCCAAACTGACGGTGTAAATTAAAAAAACTTAAAAAACTTCAGATATATATATGTGTGAGAGAGAGATCTGAGTCATGTAACATACCAGTCATAAACAGTGGGAGCGTTAGGGTGAGAGGGCTTGTCAAAGACTTGAGCACCAATTCTCTTGGTGGCAATATTGCTTCCTGGGTGAAAAACACTCCTCCATACGTTTTCTTTACTTGCCGTCGGTGACGGAGTTGTTGGTGTCGCCGGAGTTCCTGGCGTCGGCGGACTGGCCGGCATCGAGAGAGACCTCTGGTATTTGCTAGATCCTTCTCCAGATTCCCCACCTGCTCCATATTCCATAAACAAAACATCACATAAAGCAAGAAAACAACAAACGAAAACTTTATATATCCAAAACATATTGCATGGCAGCATCTATTTTAATATCCTTTAAAACATATCAATATGAAAATTAAGAATTTTAATTAAGTCAGTGGATCTGTGATTCTGTTTGTATATGTACTTCTAGTTTTTCTTTAATTAAATATTTATGAGGATCAATTGGAATTCAACGGAACTCACTGCCAGTATATATATTATAGGTCCGCCTCTGGTTCAAACAGAGTTTTCAATTTAACAAAAGGATTTACATATAGGAGTATATGCTTTTGAGAATTATATATATGAGTACCAGTTTGAACAGTGAGGCTTTTTCGGAGCTTGCCAAGGCCATTATCAGGTTGAGGTCCAGCCATAACATCATCCCATAATTTATCAATCAACACCATCTTCTCTCTGATCTCTCTCTTACTTCACTATTCTTTGATCTTCTGTAGTCAGACTTGAATTTTTCTAAGTCTGTGGTGTAAATGCTAAATGTTGCGTGCTCCAATATATAGACACTCAAAAATATCTCCTATTCAAATCTCTAACTACAGTTTTATCTTTTTTCTATTTTTATTTTCCATAGATTAATTGTACTACTTACAAGTGTTAAAATTGGAAGGTAGGAAATACGAAGCGGTAAATTTAATCAACAGTACCACAATCAATATGGCTGTCTTTTTCTATCCGTACGTAGTAACTTTGTGCTTGTATGACTAAGTTCTACAGTTGAGAACGCCCCCCGTTTCCGAATAGTTAGTACTAAAAGTTTTATTTCAAAAAATATTTTGTTATAGTATTTTATTTCCATATTTTAGTGTGTTTTAGCTAGCTATTGTAAAAAAAATTGGAAGTGGATATTGGAAGCTAAAGGTGGATAAGGATGAAGACTAAGCAAAAATGTGGGACCAAGGAGGCTGAGCAGGTTATGGGTTGCTATCCAAGTGTCCGATTATTTAAATTATATATATTGTCGTATTCTTCTGGTTATAAAAAGAAAAAGAAAAAAAATAAGACGTGGGGCCACCATGATGGGATTAATTTTGGTCTTACAACAATGAGATATTTTGTATCATTATTGGTTTGGTTTTGGGATCATATTCTATGAACAAGGTACACACATCATCATGTTGCGATTTTCACTGACGTTGGTAATTTGATTCGGGTAATATTATCAACTTTCTAACAATCAAGATTTTAATAGTTCTCTCAGGAAGAATTATTTAAGCTAATTAATTCTTCGGTTGTCCTAATTTGTATCTCATTTTTTCTATACTCTTTAATTCTCAAAATGTTTGACCTCAATTTACTAATAATAATATTTTATATAATTCTCACAGATGCTGGAATTCAGATATTTTTTTGTTTTATGTTCGATATTATCGAATTTGATAGTCATTGAATATGTTAAACTCGGGTTACAATCAATTGGTGTCACATAAGCAAGAGGAACGAGGTATTATTGGAAAAATAAAAATAATAATAATAATAATAATAATATATATATATATATATATATATATATATATATATATATATATATATATATATATATATGTTTTGCTTGTCCAAGGGTGAAATTAAAAAATAGCCAGATTTACAAGTAGTAATTGAAAAATAACCACAGTTTCAAAAGTAATCGAAATTTAGCCACTTTTCATGTAAAGATAAATCTGAACTAAAATATTGTTAAAAATCCGAAAAATATTCCAGAATAATATACTGGAGTTCGAATTTTTTATATGTGAACTTCCAGCATTATATACTGGAGTTCCAGCATAATATGCTGGAGGTTCATACACAAGTGCTCCAATCTCCCGTATATTATGCTGGAACTTTCGGAGTTATTATGCTGGAAATTCATAGCACCAATCTCCAGTATATTATGCTGGAGTTGTCCGTATTGCGGCAAAATAGTGATTATTTTTTCAATAACTTTACAAATGCTGACTATTTTTCAATACCAACCCAAAAACTAGCTAATCCGTGCTATTTTTACCTTTTTCGGCTATCGAATATAAATAGTTTCTGGCGCGGGCAAAAAATAAAAAAGTTCTACATTATTACTAGCAAAGGCCTTAGTTTTATAGCCGGACTTTAAAAAAAGGCCCGTAAGCGTTTAGTGATCGGCCCATCTGAGACCTTATACTCCCGGCCCATTGGAGAGACCTTGTATTCCCATCGTCACACGGCATAGATAGTCATTTTCACGGATGCTATTTAAAAATTATTCAGTATTTATTTTATTCTAAAATTCAAACCAAAAATCTTAACTTTAAGATAATTCAAATATTTTTATCTTGAAAAATTGAATTGAAAAACTAAAATTCAGGACCCACAGACTAATTTCTAAATAGTAGTCTTTTAATATGGCAACCTAGTGTCATTTCTACGACGAACTTTTAGTTTTGGACGATCTAAAATGTTGATATTGTTCTGCTAATAATATTGTTCTAAATAATTTACAGAATTTCGAAGAATTCAAATTCATCAAGCATGTCAACTTGACATTACGGTGTTTTCTCTGTCAAGCTATTTTTCCAACCATTATTTTATAATTTATTCTTTTACTACCACTAACATAATTAAAAGAAATCGAACTATCTTAAACTTTATCCAATCAAATAGTCATATAAAATGAGATTGAGGAGTACTAATTATTCACAAGGTCATGTATGAAGCTACTTCCAATTTTCATCCCTATCCGTTATGTTATTAACGTCTAATTTGTCTGTTAATATTTGTACTTGCCGCAAGACTTTGGGTCAAAATTAGTCGATAATTACGCTGTTCCTTTGAGCTAGGACTGTCCAACAAATGAATCAAGTTATCACAAAATACAAACCTAAGGGCAACAACAGAATGTCTCATCACTCTCATTTTCAATTTTACTTTGTAATATCCACCAAATCATAACTCCACATCACAAGTTATTCAACTGAGAAAGTGACTACCAACAAATGTACAACTAAAATATACCAAATTAATGTTGCAGTCAGTTTCAATGTTGGTTCCAAACGGCTCCATTTCAATTTGTGTATAAAAGACCAAAAGTCGGATAACATAGTTGTTCAACAAGCAAGCAACATCGCATATATGGCGAAGAAAAAAGCATCAGTTTATGATGCCAGAGATTCTGTATCGAGTGATTCACTCTCCTTTACAGGCCTGGTGTGTATTCAGGATCTACCGTCGATTCAGGCACGGAGCAATTATAACATCTCCTCATCTCTAGCCAAAAAAGAATCATTTGAATTTGGTCATGTAACTCAGAACACAGCTGTGAATCCAACTATTAGTAACTGCCCAGCTGATATTTTGTTCTATAAGGGTCAGCTCTTACCACAAACAATCCAACCACAGCCAACTCAAGCTCAATCGCTCAAGCAATCTAATTCAGTAGGAAACAACAACAAGAGATCAGGGATCAATGAGTCTAATCTCAACAATGGGGCCAGCCAACTCAATAATGGTCATGCCAAGATCAGCAGCACGAAAACGAAGGACGCTACTGCATGTCAATCGTTTGGTCAGAAAATTTTACGGTTTGCGACCCCTTGCAGAGACTGTCGTGCCACTGAAACAACTCCATCTATAAAACCACAAGCACTAAGATGATGAAACACAAACATAGTTCTACCATTTGATTATTTCTGTAATGAAAATTGTTTAACCCAAAAAATAGTTTTCAAGGTCAAAGCAATAATTTTATATGACAGGCCACAAACAATCGATTCAATCCGAAAGATATAAATTTTCGTTAATGCATCGTGATAGAGATGTGGAAAATAAATTCAATGACAGATAATATAATAAAAATAAAGCAAAGAAAAAAGAATTCTTATTGAATGATGCTTGAAGGGCCGAACTATGGCTAACTTGAGAGCAATATGCTATAAATTACAATGTATAAAATTGTAGAGAAGAAAATTAGATTCTCGTGATGATGGTAAAAGTATGTCTATTTATAGGGCTAAATCTAAATAACTATTCTCCTTGAATTATGGGTCCATTATGAGCATTTACTCAATCCATCTGTTACTTTTGGAAGACTTGTATCAGCTGTGTACAACAACAACAATAACAACAACCCAGTGTAATCCCACAAGTGGGGTCTGGGGAGGGTAATATGTACGCAGACCTTACCTCTACCCCGAGGGGCAGAGATGCTGTTTCCAGGAGACCCTCGGCTCAAGAAGGCAACAAGAGACACTATATTAGTACTATCAATAGACTTATAATAAAATAACATAAAATACCATAAAATCCATAACATAACATAAATACCATAAAATAACAAAGTAACAGCAATATAAGAGATATAGGAAATACGAGAAAGATGTAAGGTATACTAATAAACAGCAGATAAAGCCCATCATCAGTAGCTGATCAATAGCATCCTAAAACTAATTCCTAATTGGATAGTCTCACTCCAGTGCGCGGTAAAAAAGAAATCACAATTTCCCCTAACCTACAACCTTAATGCTCGATCTCCATAATTCCCTATTTAGGGCCATGTCCTCAGTAACCCTAAGTCGCGCCATATCCTGCCTGATCACCTCTCCCCAATACTTCTTAGGTCTCCCTCTACCTCTCCTCGTACCCACCACAGCCAATCGCTCACACCTTCTCACCGGTGCATCAGTGTTCCTCCTCTGAATATGCCCGAACCATCTGAGTCTTGCTTCCCGCATCTTGTCCTCCATGGGGGCCAAACCCACACCCACTTGTATCAGCTGTGTAAATGCTGGAATTCCGTAACTGATGAGTTAAATCCATAACTGATGAATTAATTCCGTAACTGATGAGTGAATCCTGTGCCCGTTGAGTCAATCTCGTACCTGTTGAGTCAATCTTGTAATTGATTGCCTTATTCTAACCGTTACAATCATTTATTGCATTTATTGTATGTTACATAATTGATTTGTAACTGATGGTGCAATGATGGTAAATCCCATATAATCTAGGATTAATTGATTCCTTCCTCATTTGTAATTACTAGATATTCTCCCGCACCTGATCCGTGCTATTTTATGATGATCAGTTTCTACACTAACATGCACGGTACGAGTATGTTCGGTCTCGGAAGTGTTTCACATATCATCTTTACATGTCATTATTCACTGTTCTCCAAACTTTGCTGACACGTGTCGCCATTTAATAGACCCAGGTGACGAGTCTATTTTTCACCAATACAGACAGTTCCCCACTTTTCGATTATTCACTGTGATATGATCGGAAAGTGAAAGATTTTATCTTTTTTATCCTTGCCTCTGCCTCATTAAAAACCTTGCTGAAAAACCCAATAGAGACAAAAACCGGACGAAGGAAAAAAAAGAGTGCAGAACTTAGAGATTCAGATGACAACTCCACCGCTTATGTTCCTTTCGTCAATAATCGGTTGGTTTACCCATGTCTTGTTTTGGGGTTTAAAGACAAATGTTTGCCTTATGTTTGCAAAGTTTGATATATAAATTTCGGCTTTATTTTCTGCCTATTTTAATGTTTA